>NC_139639.1:20892587-21065092 GCF_964638095.1 Poromitra crassiceps
GCTGGAAGATGCAGGCTGTTCTCTACTGTAACCAGCCTACCTACAGCAATGTGACAGGTTGGAAGATGCAGGCTGTTCTCTACTGTAACCAGCCTACCTACAACAATGTGACAGGCTGGAAGATACAGGCTGTTCCCTACTGTAACCAGCCTACCTACAACAATGTGACAGGCTGGAAGATACAGGCTGTTCTCTACTGTAACCAGCCTACCTACAACAATGTGACAGGCTGGAAGATGCAGGCTGTTCTCTACTGTAACCAGCCTAGCTACAACAATGTGACAGGCTGGAAGATGCAGGCTGTTCTCTACTGTAACCAGCCTACCTACAGCAATGTGACAGGCTGGAAGATACAGGCTGTTCTCTACTGTAACCAGCCTACCTACAACAATGTGACAGGCTGGAAGATGCAGCCTGTTCCCTACTGTAACCAGCCTACCTACATCAATGTGACAGGCTGGACGATGCAGACTGTTCTCTACTGTAACCAGCTTACCTACAACAATGTGACAGGCTGGAAGATGCAGGCTGTTCTCTACTGTAACCAGCTTACCTACAACAATGTGACAGGCTGGAAGATGCAGGCTGTTCTCTACTGTAACCAGCTTACCTACAACAATGTGACAGGCTGGAAGATGCAGGCTGTTCTCTACTGTAACCAGCTTACCTACAACAATGTGACAGGTGGAAGATGCAGGCTGTTCTCTACTGTAACCAGCTTACCTACAACAATGTGACAGGTGGAAGATACAGGCTGTTCTCTACTGTAACCAGCCTACCTACAACAATGTGACAGGCTGGACGATGCAGGCTGTTCTCTACTGTAACCAGCCTACCTACAACAATGTGACAGGTGGAAGATGCAGGCTGTTCTCTACTGTAACCAGCCTACCTACAACAATGTGACAGGTGGAAGATGCAGGCTGTTCTCTACTGTAACCAGCTTACCTACAACAATGTGACAGGTGGAAGATACAGGCTGTTCTCTACTGTAACCAGCCTACCTACAACAATGTGACAGGCTGGACGATGCAGGCTGTTCTCTACTGTAACCAGCCTACCTACAACAATGTGACAGGTGGAAGATGCAGGCTGTTCTCTACTGTAACCAGCCTACCTACAACAATGTGACAGGTGGAAGATGCAGGCTGTTCTCTACTGTAACCAGCTTACCTACAACAATGTGACAGGTGGAAGATACAGGCTGTTCTCTACTGTAACCAGCCTACCTACAACAATGTGACAGGCTGGACGATGCAGGCTGTTCTCTACTGTAACCAGCCTAGCTACAACAATGTGACAGGCTGGAAGATGCAGGCTGTTCCCTACTGTAACCAGCCTACCTACAACAATGTGACAGGCTGGAAGATGCAGGCTGTTCTCTACTGTAACCAGCCTACCTACAGAAGTGTGACAGGCTGGAAGATGCAGGCTGTTTCTCTACTGTAACCAGCCTACCTACAGAAGTGTGACAGGCTGGAAGATGCAGGCTGTTCTCTACTGTAACCAGCCTACCTACAGAAGTGTGACAGGCTGGAAGATGCAGGCTGTTCTCTACTGTAACCAGCCTACCTACAGAAGTGTGACAGGCTGGAAGATGCAGGCTGTTCTCTACTGTAAGGCCAGCTAGAGGAGTGCAGCTGAATGGTCATGGGATGCCAGGCTTGAACACATTATAGAGATCACCAAGCACTGCCCCAGCAGGCGGGATGTCAAAACAAGCAGACGAGAGCACAATACACGCATGAACACACACACACACACACACACACACACACACACACACACACACCATGTGCATTGAGTGTTGCTGGAGAAATAGCCTCCCTCAAAGCAACAGACACGTTTTCTTTATGATGTCCACATCAGCACACAGCCGGTATCAGCAGCACACATATTACAGACAGCTCCCTGCATCTGTTGCCTGTTTATCCCCAATGCATCCATCCCCTTCAGCTCTTATCCACACATCAACAACATGGCAGCAGCAGTTGATTAACAGACATGCAGGCATGTTTACTGTACGTCCAAATAGGCTACTGTACATCTCTACATGTGACAACCAACACATCTTCAAGTCACGCGTGCTCCAGCCCCGTTTATCACTTGTGTAGCTTCAGCTTATCAGCTTCAGATTGTACACACACTTGATCTGGTTATGATTTGGTGCCAAACATACTTTGATCGTCCTTTTTGCCTGTAACTGCACGCTGCAGGTAAATCGTTATATATTAAGGAAATTAAATATATGTAGTGACATGAATAAACAAATGCCAGTGAACTACACAGTGTTTGGGCTAAGGCAAAAACAGAATTGGCAAACATTGTAGATTTGCTTTGGCAGTGGCCTCAGATAATAGCGATTTTCATAATTCTACAGATTAAAGGGCAAAAGATCAGTTTACTTCCTGATCAGAATTCCATTTATCACACCGTGAGGATTTGCAGAAGGCCTGATAAAGCCAAATTAAAATGTTACTATTTATACCATGTGGCCGTTAATCACATATGATTTTTAGATCGCTCTACCCCCAGTGTGCATCTGGTGAATGATTTTCTCACATCAAACGCTGGATAATTAGTTTGTGTTTATGAAGTCGATTCAACTCATTACATTCACATGGCCACAGAGTAGATTAGTGTGTATGTTGGACCCACATGAAATGGGAATGTATTTACTATAGGCCTATGACGTATTGGAATTGTTTATGTTAATTTTGCAAAATGGATAATCACATAAAGTTAAATGCAAACATTGACAGGCAAAAGGAATTAGAAGAAATGATTTTGTGCCTTTGCAAAAGACTGCCATATCAAAGAATTCCTGTAAGTTACAGAAATAGCATTTGTGAAGCCACTGTTTCATTCTGACAGCGCTGTTTGTCTTTAGGCAATGCGTCAATGCTGTGTACTATAGGACAATCAATTTGATTTCCCCCCATAGCCAGTCATAGATTAATGTAAGCATTAGTGCCAGGGGCTTGATTTGTGGCTACATTAGGGCCACTCAGTAAAGGAGCAGGGCAGACTAATAGCAGGCTAAATGCTGGACATTGGTGAAAATAACATGGTTAAGTGCTATGGCGTAAACAGTCATTTATAATGCTGATCAACTTAAATGCTCTTAAGCATTTGAACAATTGTGTCAGAGCCTAGAGGTTTAGTTCGGATTCAGAGATGTAAATTCAATGGGTTAAACGAGTTTGTCTGTTGTGTCTATTTATGCTTTATATATGGCCATCTAATCGAATAGGGCCCTGTACAGTATAATGTGACCGTGAGTGAGTCATTGCGGTATAGCCACACAGAGTTATTGTTTTATATGTTCGCAGAAATAGAATTGATGTTTGGATACATTTGATCCATACGCTCAGATCAAGGAGCTATGAAATATTAAAGCGGGCATCTATTTTTCATCTGGCAGCCGTAAAAAGATGAGTCCGGTTAAACCGGGCTGTACCACAGGGAGAGAGAGAGATCAACTGTTTCCATTTTAAATTATACATGGGAGTGGGCTCGGGCCTGTGGATGAGAAAGTAATGGGTTTGCGCATGTGCGTGTGTATGTTCGTGTGTGTGTGTGTGTGTGCGCACGCGTATGTGTGTCTATGTGCGTGTGTGCTTCTGGCAGTGAGTGCATGTGGTCTCTATGTGTGTTGTTGTATTATGTCTCATGCAGAGATTTGGAGTCCCACCCGGCAGTGCTGTTGAGCGAGCTGCTCGGCGAACACTTGTAAATAGAATGTCATTATGGCACGCAAAGCTGCAAACCCTCTGATGGCTTAACTTAAATCCAATCTGTATGGAATCTCTCATCAGCAATTACATCCACACGGACAGGGTTCAAGGCAATTAGCGCCAGTAAACTAGAATCGGCCTCCAGTCGAGAGCGAGGTGAGGAACCTTGATCCCTCCCAAGACCAGACCTTATCCTCTCCCCGCGTCTCTGGAGAGGCCCTCCCTCTCCCCGGGCAGCTCATGCAAATGAACAGGCACAAATTGACTTGATGGAGATGGGTTTATTCCAATCAGGGCTGCCAAGGTTTTGACTAAACAGCTCCGAGAGGAGAGCTGCCTCTGGGTATCAGCGTGGAAATGATGATTTGATGTCTGCTTGCTTACCGTTATGTCCGTGCTGTGGCAGCATGTATTTGAATGTGTTTATTTACAAAGTGTTGTTGGGCAGTCGTCCTCTCCGCCCGCCGGCCTGTCCACCCAGAAACAATCTGTCCTCCGTTTGCAAACATCTCCAGTCTGTGAACTGAGCTCACCTATCTCACAACGGCATAAAGAGCTGCTTGATAGCGCGTTGGTTTTATCTCTTTATGAAGGCTTCGGGGGGAAATTGGTTCTACCACTATCAAAGAGCAGAGACTGCTAGGGCAGGGGATAAAAGGGTGAAAAAATAGTCTACATTTACTCTTTCAAACCCTCCCCTCTCTCTCTCTCGCTCTCTCTCTCTCTCTTTCCTGGTCTGCTTCCCAAACGCCGAAATCATCAAACCACCATTTTGTTGTCTGCTCTACTCGGGAGGAGAGGTTGTTTCTGTAATGGCGCCGCGCAGTCACGTACTATTAAATGTGTGCAATATGTGTTAATTCATATTCATTTACATACTGTAGTAGTCTCGCCCGCCTCTGCCCGAGGACCATAGAGTAAATGGAGTCATCATCGTTTACCACTGTTAAGAGCTTGTGGTGATTGTAAGTGATGCTGTCTGTGTCACACACACAGCGTGATTTAAGATGTGACTTGTTGACGTGTGAGTGCGTTCACCAGCCATTTCATAAAGACATCAACCAAAGAGAATGTTTTTCCTCTTCTGGATTGCTCACTGAGCGCTTTGGTTGTTCTAGAACTCTCTTTGCGAGCCGACATGTCTAACTGCCCCTCCCCACTGGGCTGCCCGACCCACTTCTCAGGCTCCCCGGGGATGAAAATCTACATCGACCCCTTTACCTACGAGGACCCCAACGAGGCCGTCCGCGAATTTGCCAAGGAGATTGATGTCTCGACTGTGAAGATCGAGGAGGTCATTGGTGCAGGTACTGTAAAAAGAATGCGGTGGACCCAATGTTTTTGTGTGGATGTTGAACTTGGATTCTCATGTTTCCCACGTATATGTCTGTTCACGAAGGTGTTATGTCTACAAGCCTACATCTGCAGGCTAACAGGTTTAGCCTGAAGCCCAGCCGCTTTGGAGGCCCCATCTGAAGGGAACATGTCAAGGGCCCATGTCAAGTGCACTAGCAGCATGTAGGCCACCTACCCAGGGACTAAGCATCAGAAATAACTCAAGCCCCGCGGCCGGCTCCCTGGTCTTTCTCTGTCTCTGGGTCCTCTCAGAGGAGCTCTCGCTCATGTTCTCGCCTGCATCATCTCTTTCCATTTACTTCAACATTACAACAGATGCACTATCATTTTGTGCACATCATCTCTTATTCAAATATCTGTTTTTGGTGGTGAAATTCATTAACATGTAATTTGCTAATTGCTTTGAGGCGAATGCCAGGAAAGACTGGAGACTAAAATAGCGTCAGCTTAATATTTGTGCCCTTACCTGCTGAAAGCGTTTATTATGTGCAGTGTGTGTGTCTCCAACATGTCCTTTTCAACACAGGAGAGGACACACCTTGTTTACAGTGTGGAGGGCACACTGATACAGTCTATGTGTTGGTTCATCCAGAGGCTGAAATAGCCCTGGTCATAATGGGACCAGGCCTGGAATAGCTCCTGCAGCCTGGCCTACTCAGCAAGCTAGGTGTGAGGAAGTGACAGAGATAGGATAGGGCTAAGGATGCAGGAGGACTATCTAATTAAACATTTCCCTTTTTGTTGATTTCACTCTGTGGTACACCTCTGCAGGACATCAAGGTGGTGATAATTAATCAAACCGCTCACAGATATTTACCGGGTAGTGCTGCTTGGCTGTTATTCTTTTGATTGGGGAATATGAATTCCACTTGGCAGACTTCTTTAAGATAGACGACTTAACTGTGAGGCAGTGCAGGCCTACTGTTCATAATGCCTTGAAGGAGCAATACTGAAAGAGAATTGGTCAACACTTAGCATGCCTGATGGAGACTAAATCAAGATCTATCGCGCTCTTGGTAATATTTCTGCTCAGGCACAAGGGCTGCAAATTAGCCTGATAAACGGATAGATTTAGATCTAATCAACTCTCCTAAGCTTTTGTCTAATATCATAATGAGTTTTTGTTTGTGACAGTGCGCCTCTTCCTGTCCCCCCCCCCCCCAGGTGAATTTGGGGAGGTGTACAAGGGCCGTCTGAAGCTGCCTGGTAAGAGGGAGATTTATGTAGCCATCAAGACCCTGAAGGCGGGCTATGTGGACAAGCAAAGGCGGGACTTCCTCTCTGAGGCGTCAATCATGGGCCAGTTTGACCACCCCAACATAATCCGCCTGGAGGGCGTGGTCACGAAGAGCCGTCCAGTCATGATCGTCACAGAGTTTATGGAGAACGGCGCCCTTGACTCTTTCCTCCGGGTGAGTGATTTTGTGTTTGTCCTTTACTTACTAAACTGCATCTCAACAACGTGCAAAGCGTTTATATTGGTGTGAAGGAGCTGGTCAGGTCTGGTGTTACCGTGCTGAGAGTGTTCATTTCCTCTTATCTGGCGAGTCTGAGAAAGTCATATTCAGGAGAGGAATGGAGGAAACCTTGCTACTATCAGGAGCTAATTGGGAATGAATGGTTGAACAGGCCCAGAAAAGGAGTTCAGGCTATGAATCGCCCCCCTAATAGAAATTTAAATCGGCCTTTTGAACCGTTCCAATGCAAACAGAGAATATTATGTTTCATGACAATGAGCGTGATTCAATCATTCTTAATTTGAAAATGTCCACTGTAGCTGTCCCTAACCTCTAATTTTCCCATTAATGTTTGAAGCTATTAACGGCCTGTTCGCTCTCTCTCTTTTGTAGTGAGGATTGAGCAGACATACAGCTTAATCAATATTCACCCGGCTTTTCCCCCTCCTTCAATCACATGGATTGCTGTTCCATTCCACTTTGATCTAGGGTGGGTTTAAAGGGACCCTTTGAAGTTGGCTTTGCTAACCGCCACATCCGACTTGTGTTCCCATCGATCTCCCCTACCCTCTTATTTGTTCATGTGTGCTGGGGTTCAAAGCTTCTTCAGAGCATCCACACATGTGTGGAGATGTTACTTCTAGAGATGTATGCCTGCATGCCAGGATGGACCAATGCTCTTAACGCCCACAATGAGAAGGATCAGCTTCAGGAATCCATTTTTGCTGGTTTTCTCTTCCGCTAGACAAATAACTTCAACCAGAGGGAGGAGAAGGAGCTCAAAACCAGAAATAAACAGAAACAATGACTTTCTTTGGAAGGTGGAGGTGTGTTGTGCACAAATAGATCGGCAAGGCGATGGGGCTCGGCTGTTTGTCACTTTGCTATGTATGTATGTTGTAGGTGTGACAGCACATCTTGTCCCCTTCCCACTGAATGTGCCTTTACCTCCCAGCTGTGGTGACAAGGATGCGTCACCGGGTTTTTCTAATTCTGGAAGACGGTCCCACTGGACGGCCCTGATGCTACTGCAGCTGTAACTCTGCGAGGACAGAGCTGGGCTACCAGCTATCATTGCTGCCTGAATAGAGAACCAAATTACCACAGTAGATATTCAAAATAATAAGTAAATTTGAGCCGGGAAGTTTTTAATTGCAATACGGAGATAGAATCAGTCAAGGATGTCTCCATGACTCAGTAAAGAACCATCATAATTAGTTCATTATCATTAAAAGCAGTGCCATTAACATTTGCTGAAATCCCGCTGCCTATATCCTGCAGCTAGCCCCACTTACGTTAATGACGCCAACGATAATATCTAAATAACCGCTTTCATTTGTTTCTCCTTTCCTTTAGCAAAACGACGGTCAGTTCACAGTGATCCAGTTGGTGGGAATGATGCGTGGGATCTCCGCCGGGATGAAATATCTATCAGAGATGAATTATGTCCACCGGGACCTGGCTGCACGCAACATCCTGGTCAACAGTAACCTGGTGTGTAAAGTGTCCGACTTCGGCCTGTCCCGCTACCTACAGGACGACAGCTCAGACCCCAGCTACACCAGCTCCCTGGTGAGTGCTTGTACTATTTGGGGAGAGTTGTAGACTAGCACATGCCCTCCTCCGATACATTGTGCAGTCGTCAGCCGCTTCTTTTCCGACAGCGAGGAGTTTCACCGGCAGGACGTAGCGCATGGCAGGATGACACGCTATTCCCCCCGGTTCCCCTCCTCGCCAAACAGGCACCCCGACCGACCAGAGGAGGCACTAGTGCAGCGCCCCAGGACACATACCCTTAATCCGGCTTCCCACCCGCAGACACGCCCGACCAAGGTGGAGGTAAAGCGGGGGGGCTCGAACCTGCGACCCCTCGTGTCGGCAGGCAGGGAATCTACCGCAGCACTTCCCAGACGCTCATTTTGTAAAGTTTTTTGATGGGTAAGGGAGGCAAAATTCCCTAAAAACCCATCACCTGTCAATCTCGCCCACTTTTTTCGTCCCCCTCTGACACACTGTCTCTATTATTCTTTTTGAAGATCTTAGAACTCCTTCACCTTTTCAGAACCTTTGATTTAAGAGGAGCTGTCTCTCGTCTTCCCTCCTCTTCACTTCACTCTGCAAGTCACGGAGCGGAGTTCTGTCACATCTTCATTAGTGTGGAGACGAGCCTCCTCCGGGAAGGCCCCTCTCCGGCTGACATGCCCAGAGTGCAGAGAAACCAAAGGCCATCGCGGCCTCTCAAACTGACAGCTCTCTCTCCCTCCCTTCCTCCCTCCCTCCCTCCCTCCCCCTCTCTCCCTCCTCTCCTCATTCATTATTACCAGGGCATCATGGGAGGCTTTGGCTGCTCATTAACTCCTCCACGCTACAGATGTGTAATTATTAGCAGCCATCGTTAGTTCATCTTCTGCCTCCTCGTCCTCATTCAAAACACACGCTCACACCCTCGCAAACACACACGGCACAGGTCATTAGGACTCCCAGCATGTCGGAGTGTGTGTGTGTGTGCGTGTGTGTGTGTGTGTGTGTGTGTGTGTGCGTGTGCGTGTGTGTGTGTGTGTGTGTGTGTGTGTGTGTGTGTGTGTGTGTGTGTGTGTGTGTGTGTGCGCGCGTGCGTGCGTGCGTGCGTGCGTGCGTGCGTGCGTGCGTGTGCGTGTGCGTGTGCGTGTGCGTGTGTGTGTGCGTGCGTGTGTGCGCGCAACACCTCACTGAGTCTGCTTTGAGACTAGAGTGCAAATGAGCCTGTTGTATTTGCCGATGTATTGTGTGTTGCGTCCTGCAGTTTGAAGTCAATAAGGTCCTATTCACCTTATGTAGCCCCGCCCACTTGACCCGTTTGTGTTATGACTTCCTGTTCGAAACGCCTCCTGTTTTAGCTGCTCAAACTGGTCTGACTCATCTGGTCAAATCTAGTTTGACTCACATTATGAGTCAGACTAGGTTCATGAGTCACAGGAAGTGTAAATACAATCGCAACTTCCAATTTTCCAAGTATTTACACTTCCTGTTAGTCTCTCAAGCCAGACGGTCTCTTCTACATAAGGTGAATAGGGGAATCTGGGTTATAGAGGATCGAGAGGATACCCCCTCCCCCCCTCCCTCAATGTTGAACTTAGCTATAGGTTGCTTAGTCTTGAGTACAGTAGAATCAGAGCCGTATAATAGAAGAGTTCCGACATCTCCATTCACTCCAATGGACCAGTTTTTTTCCAGGAAGTAGAAAGTGGAACTCTTGAGTAAAAGAAGCAGCACTGTCGAGTTGCAGCAAAATAGACAGTTTGTGTTGTACTCTGAAAGGGTTTTCCCCCCCTTGAATCAAATTGTACATTATCAGCTTTATTTTAGCATGCAAAAGTAGCGCGAGACCCATTCCTGGCTGTTCATTGGCTAATGAGTCTCGCATTTTGGTCCTCCGCTGACGCCACTCTCTTACTAGAGGACACTAAGTAGAATGAATCGCCATACATTTTTGGCCATAACATTTTCCCCTGGAATTTACTGAGCCCTGTCCTGCATTTTACCTGTCATCAGCCTCCACTGGCCAGTGTCTATCTTTGGCCAGTTCCATTGGTTTACCTGGGAGTGAACTAGTTGTTTGATACAATTACCTTGGGGGCGTTTTTTCTTCTCTTTTCGGAGAATGATTCATGTATATACGGTGTTATGTAGGCACAGTATAAATTATGAATAAATATGAATATATTATGAAAAAAATGCCTATTTTAGGATTTGCTCCAAACTTGAGATCAAAAGCATGCAGTCAAGCGGGCTGTGAGTCGGTGTGCTTCCCAGGTATGAGAAGAGACTTCTGAAAACAATTTGTCTTCATCTAAATATAGGAAAGGGAAAAAAAAAAAACAATACACTACATACTTTATTTCCACTTTCTCGGCTTAAGCACTCCTGTATGAGGATTATTCCTAAAGCAAACACAGACCCACACCTATACAGTACAGTATATATACACACAGACAACAAGGCCCGGTGGAGAGCGCTGATGGACAGGAGATGGCAGGTGTGGACAGGAAGTGTGATAGGGGCCGGAGGGGATGTGACCTCACGTTGGTGCGGTTGCGAGCTAATTGCTCCCTAGGAAGAGCTGGCTTTGACTGTCTGACCCCTGTGGCTAAACCTTGCTGAATGGCTCTTATTGAGCAACAAGGAGGAGCAGCAGCTCGTGTGTTGTCGGCGCCGCTGAGCCGGCTGAGAGAACACAGAGGGAGTAAAAGGTGGGGATTGGATTATAGATTGCGGTTGGCATTTTGATGTTGTTTAATGCAAACAAAGTCTCCTTGAGGGCGTTTTATCTGCAGAGTCGATCGAACGTTCCGACCCGCCGAGCCGTTTTGATGGCAACACGCTCAGGTTGTTTTGACGGTGTGTTTTTGGCCTGATAGAGATTCTGAAATGAGCACATCAAAGCTTGAGCACTGAGAGCTTCACTCTTTTACCGAGTGCCGCCGCGTTATTATCATAAGCATCCAGATGAAATCTTCAATCCCGTAACTATTTTTCAAAAGAGCAATTTCACTCCGATCCCACTCCACGCTGCGAGTTTAAATCCAGTCAAGTTCTCCAATTATTCCATGCACAAAAAATAATAATTTTGAATTAACTTTCCCATCTGAAGCGCTGAGCTGATGTGACCGTAGACTTCCATTCCACCTGTTTTCCTCACCTTTTATCCCCTCTATTCTGGGGTTACATGCCATCTGTGTTTGGGACACAATCATGGGGGGGGGGGGGGTAGTCAGGGGTCCTTGGGTCTGGTGCACACCGTCCTATAATTAAGCCACGCGCAGGCTGCACGGTGCCCTTCACTTCCCCGACCTCTTCGGGCTCGTGACCCGACGCTAGCCAATCAGCGCGCGAGGCTGGCACGGCAGACAAGGCCGCGGGAATCGGGGAAATTAAATTCCGCTGACATGCCGCGTGATTTACATGGCCGTCGACCTCCTCCTCCTCCTCCGGCAAATTAATCACTTCTCTCCCTGCGCTCCTTTTTCTCATTTTTCCCCCCACATTTCATAGACGCACCAATTACAGAGCCTGTGGCGTGATGCTGGATGTATGGCGGGCAGGGCATGCTGCTAATTGTGTTCACCCTGGATGTGGGTTCACTCTGGATCTATGTAGTGGAGGGTCCAGACAGAAGGGGGCTGTCCCGCCTCTCTGTTGGCTGCTCACCAAAGTCCTGATTAATTAGCCTCACCGGACAATGTTTGGACGGCACTGGTCTGACTAAGGTGATACGCGCTAATTAATTTACAGTTTGGCCGTGCCGTTTGGGCTTTTGCTGCAGCAATGCACTTTCTCTGTTTGTTTTCTGATTGGACCGACTCGGTCACGTGGTTTTCAGGAGTATAACCCGTCGGCACCTCACCAGCAGGGGGTGGGATGTGGCAGAGGAGAGGATTGATTCTGTTGGACACCCTGCGGGCCAGGAAGACTTTCACATCACTCTCCTATTTATCAATCCATCTATCCAAGGAGACAGCCGTCCATTCACCCCTGCATCCATTCATCTGTCTGTGCCTTTTCTCCGGCTGTCCAATTCTGTCCCATCTCAAGGCTCGTCCCCCCCGAGGGACGTACAGGCACATCCGAAGGACAAGCTCGGTGTGTGGGTGTGACGAATGGTGCGTCAAACTGTTTGCGGTGGTGATGATGGTGTGTGTGTGTGTGTGTGTGTGTGTGTGTGTGTGTGTGTTCATGGGTGACTGTGTTTGGCAAGTGAAAGCTAGAGGTCTATTTGTGGTCATTGTGGGGTTTAATGCACAGTCAGTGGTGAAGATGACAGAGCTTAAGTGGTTGGTAGTGAGAGTGTGTGTGTGCATGTGTGTGCGAGCGTGCGTGCGTGTAAGAAACCTACTGTAGCAACCTGGAGACTGGAGAGCATCCTACCTGTCAAGCTTGCTCTGCGGTCCTTTCATCTTGTTTCAGATGGACGGCACCAGTGTGGAAAGACAATGTCCATGTTTGCCCATGTTTTTAACAGTCTTTGTTAGCTTTGCTGTATTTTTTCTTTTATTATTATTAATATTATTATTATTATTATTTACTACTTTTTGCCTTTGCTGTTGTTGTTGTGACTTCCCTGCACCAGGCTGCTAGCCTCACCTTGATAGTCACCCAGCTGACTGCTGGCCACGCCCATATGACACGCCTGCAGCTGACTGCTGGCCACGCCCATATGACACGCCTCCCCAACATACTGTAGTTGGAAAGCCACATTTAATTGTCACACACAAACAAGTAGCATATTGCAGCTTCAAGGGTTGAACCCACAGTAAGAACTCCAAGCTTATACCATGCTCGTTCTTAACTGCAGGGAACACTCTAACACTCCCACCTTGTCCTGGTTTGTTTTTATCTTTTGCTTTGTGTTTGAAACTAATTATGATCGTACTTTTATTCAGATGCTAGAGTTTAATTTTCTCGGTCTAAAAGCCGGAGGAGAACATCCAGGCATGAACATTCATATGAATGTGGAGAGGAGGAGGTATAGATTCTGGGGGAAAAAAAATCAACCCGGTTCCTGCATCAAAGAGGGAACAACCTACAACCATCTAAAGCTCCCACCTTGATGTATCCCTTCTGTCATGTGCGCCAAAGTCAGTCTGAGGTGGGCATTGATTCGCCATCTGTGGCTTTGAGTGCATTTGCATCTGAGTAGGATTCACAATTAAAGTAGTTTGTTACAGCTAAAATAACAGAGGGAGTTATACTTTCTCTATTGGTGAATCTCTCCGTAATGAAAATCACTGCATAGTCACATGAATTATATGTAATATTGGCTTCTTTTTTTATAAGGCATAATATTAGCCTGAACATTAATGTGAGGCATAATATTAGCCTGAACATAGACCCTTCTCACGGGGGCCATTTTGTGTCGAAAAGGCAGGGTAAACACAGGTGCAAGCAAAACACTAATGAGGGTTTCAAATTCCAATCCATGATTGGAATGTGGGGTCTATTATTGGTAAAATATGGTGTGTTTGATGCGACCTGAGGTGGTGATAAGGCTCTGTTGACCTGAGGTGGTGAGAAGGCTCTGTTGACCTGAGGTGGTGATAAGGCTCTGTTGACCTGAGGTGGTGAGAAGGCTCTGTGGACCTGAGGTGGTGATAAGGCTCTGTTGACCTGAGGTGGTGAGAAGGCTCTGTGGACCTGAGGTGGTGATAAGGCTCTGTTGACCTGAGGTGGTGAGAAGGTTCTGTTGACCTGAGGTGGTGAGAAGGCTCTGTTGACCTGAGGTGGTGATAAGGCTCTGTTGACCTGAGGTGGTGAGAAGGCTCTGTGGACCTGAGGTGGTG
This sequence comes from Poromitra crassiceps, assembly GCF_964638095.1. Classification (NCBI taxonomy): domain Eukaryota; kingdom Metazoa; phylum Chordata; class Actinopteri; order Beryciformes; family Melamphaidae; genus Poromitra; species Poromitra crassiceps. The sequence goes on from NC_139639.1 coordinate 20,906,454, forward strand.
AGAAGGCTCTGTTGACCTGAGGTGGTGATAAGGCTCTGTGGACCTGAGGTGGTGAGAAGGCTCTGTGGACCTGAGGTGGTGAGAAGGCTCTGTGGACCTGAGGTGGTGAGAAGGCTCTGTTGACCTGAGGTGGTGAGAAGGCTCTGTGGACCTGAGGTGGTGATGAGGTTCTGTTGACCTGAGGTGGTGATAAGGCTCTGTTGACCTGAGGTGGTGATAAGGCTCTGTTGACCTGAGGTGGTGAGAAGGCTCTGTGGACCTGAGGTGGTGATAAGGCTCTGTGGACCTGAGGTGGTGATGAGGTTCTGTTGACCTGAGGTGGTGATAAGGCTCTGTTGACCTGAGGTGGTGATGAGGTTCTGTTGACCTGAGGTGGTGATGAGGTTCTGTTGACCTGAGGTGGTGATGAGGTTCTGTTGACCTGAGGTGGTGATGAGGCTCTGTTGACCTGAGGTGGTGATAAGGCTCTGTTGACCTGAGGTGGTGATAAGGCTCTGTTGACCTGAGGTGGTGATAAGGCTCTGTTGACCTGAGGTGGTGAGAAGGCTCTGTGGACCTGAGGTGGTGATAAGGCTCTGTTGACCTGAGGTGGTGATAAGGCTCTGTTGACCTGAGGTGGTGATAAGGCTCTGTTGACCTGAGGTGGTGATAAGGCTCTGTTGACCTGAGGTGGTGAGAAGGCTCTGTGGACCTGAGGTGGTGAGAAGGCTCTGTTGACCTGAGGTGGTGATAAGGCTCTGTGGACCTGAGGTGGTGATAAGGCTCTGTGGACCTGAGGTGGTGATGAGGTTCTGTTGACCTGAGGTGGTGAGAAGGCTCTGTGGACCTGAGGTGGTGATGAGGTTCTGTTGACCTGAGGTGGTGAGAAGGCTCTGTGGACCTGAGGTGGTGATAAGGCTCTGTGGACCTGAGGTGGTGATAAGGCTCTGTGGACCTGAGGTGGTGATAAGGCTCTGTTGACCTGAGGTGGTGAGAAGGCTCTGTGGACCTGAGGTGGTGATAAGGCTCTGTGGACCTGAGGTGGTGATAAGGCTCTGTGGACCTGAGGTGGTGATGAGGTTCTGTTGACCTGAGGTGGTGATAAGGCTCTGTTGACCTGAGGTGGTGATGAGGTTCTGTTGACCTGAGGTGGTGATGAGGTTCTGTTGACCTGAGGTGGTGATGAGGTTCTGTTGACCTGAGGTGGTGATGAGGCTCTGTTGACCTGAGGTGGTGATAAGGCTCTGTTGACCTGAGGTGGTGAGAAGGTTCTGTTGACCTGAGGTGGTGAGAAGGCTCTGTGGACCTGAGGTGGTGATAAGGCTCTGTGGACCTGAGGTGGTGAGAAGGCTCTGTGGACCTGAGGTGGTGAGAAGGTTCTGTTGACCTGAGGTGGTGATGAGGTTCTGTTGACCTGAGGTGGTGAGAAGGCTCTGTGGACCTGAGGTGGTGAGAAGGCTCTGTTGACCTGAGGTGGTGATAAGGCTCTGTGGACCTGAGGTGGTGATAAGGCTCTGTTGACCTGAGGTGGTGATAAGGCTCTGTTGACCTGAGGTGGTGATAAGGCTCTGTTGACCTGAGGTGGTGATAAGGCTCTGTTGACCTGAGGTGGTGAGAAGGCTCTGTTGACCTGAGGTGGTGAGAAGGCTCTGTGGACCTGAGGTGGTGATAAGGCTCTGTTGACCTGAGGTGGTGATAAGGCTCTGTTGACCTGAGGTGGTGAGAAGGCTCTGTTGACCTGAGGTGGTGATGAGGTTCTGTTGACCTGAGGTGGTGATAAGGCTCTGTTGACCTGAGGTGGTGATAAGGCTCTGTTGACCTGAGGTGGTGATAAGGCTCTGTTGACCTGAGGTGGTGATAAGGCTCTGTTGACCTGAGGTGGTGATAAGGCTCTGTTGACCTGAGGTGGTGATGAGGTTCTGTTGACCTGAGGTGGTGAGAAGGCTCTGTGGACCTGAGGTGGTGATAAGGCTCTGTTGACCTGAGGTGGTGATAAGGCTCTGTTGACCTGAGGTGGTGAGAAGGCTCTGTGGACCTGAGGTGGTGAGAAGGCTCTGTGGACCTGAGGTGGTGATAAGGCTCTGTGGACCTGAGGTGGTGATAAGGCTCTGTGGACCTGAGGTGGTGATGAGGTTCTGTTGACCTGAGGTGGTGAGAAGGCTCTGTGGACCTGAGGTGGTGATGAGGTTCTGTTGACCTGAGGTGGTGAGAAGGCTCTGTGGACCTGAGGTGGTGATAAGGCTCTGTGGACCTGAGGTGGTGATAAGGCTCTGTTGACCTGAGGTGGTGAGAAGGCTCTGTGGACCTGAGGTGGTGATAAGGCTCTGTGGACCTGAGGTGGTGATAAGGCTCTGTGGACCTGAGGTGGTGATGAGGTTCTGTTGACCTGAGGTGGTGATAAGGCTCTGTTGACCTGAGGTGGTGATGAGGTTCTGTTGACCTGAGGTGGTGATGAGGTTCTGTTGACCTGAGGTGGTGATGAGGTTCTGTTGACCTGAGGTGGTGATGAGGCTCTGTTGACCTGAGGTGGTGATAAGGCTCTGTTGACCTGAGGTGGTGATAAGGCTCTGTGGACCTGAGGTGGTGAGAAGGCTCTGTGGACCTGAGGTGGTGATAAGGCTCTGTGGACCTGAGGTGGTGATAAGGCTCTGTTGACCTGAGGTGGTGATAAGGCTCTGTGGACCTGAGGTGGTGAGAAGGCTCTGTGGACCTGAGGTGGTGAGAAGGCTCTGTGGACCTGAGGTGGTGATAAGGCTCTGTTGACCTGAGGTGGTGAGAAGGCTCTGTGGACCTGAGGTGGTGAGAAGGCTCTGTGGACCTGAGATGGTGATAAGGCTCTGTGGACCTGAGGTGGTGATGAGGCTCTGTTGACCTGAGGTGGTGATAAGGCTCTGTGGACCTGAGGTGGTGATAAGGCTCTGTGGACCTGAGATGGTGATAAGGCTCTGTGGACCTGAGGTGGTGATGAGGTTCTGTGGACCTGAGGTGGTGATACGGCTCTGTGTGGATAATATTGCTTATATTCCACATCCTGTGAAGAAGCCAAGGTCACGGTCTAATATGAAAGCACGAGCTAGTCAAATGGGCTCCTTGCTAGGTTTAATTTAAGGGTCCCTGTGGATGCCGGAGACATGGAGGGCCAGTGGTGAGGTTGCACTGAGGGATTTGGCACTTCTGTTATACAAAACATAGCCTACTTATGTAGATGGAGAGGGGTTTTAATGGAGCAAACGGCAAAAGACACCATGGACAATGCTGAACCGATTGCTTTGCAGTCTGGTTGCTCCAATTCAAGTATGTAGGAGGAATTGAGTGACTCTTTTTCTCTTCGTATTAGAGTATTCTCTCCAGAACTGGAAAGACAATGCAGAAAAACGACTTTTTTTTTCTTTTCTTTTTTTCTTAGTCACTATTACTTGCTGGCAGCAATGGTTTTCAAACTGCGATCAGATAGCTCAGCAGACCGAAGGTCCCCAGCAAAACCCAGCAAAGTTTATCATGATTACATTTCCCAGAAGCAGCGCGGTGACCCCGTCATTGCTATTCTCAGCATCTGTTTCCTCGCCGTTATCGTCTCACGCACACAGTAGAGAGAGGTTATGGAATGGCTGTTGCTTATAATCTAATTTAAAAGCAAAAACTCTAAATGTCTGACAAACTCTTGTGTTTGAGGTGACTTCGGAAGGTGCGTAGGGTGTCTCTTTCTCTCTAGCAGACGTTCCCATGGGTGTCTGTGTGAAGTTCATCTCTCTCACCAACACCACCTCCTCCTCTTTCTTTTCTCCCGTCCTATTTTTCTCTCAATCTCTCTGTGCCACTCTCCCTCTCTCTTTCTCTCTCTCTCTCTCTCTCTCTCATTCTATTTGGGCAGACATCCAGGGCAGATCGTTCCTCTCAGGGTTTCATTAAACGGCTGTTGATGGAGCACTCTCCCCGGCCTAAGTAAATGTGCTCAAGACCATTTGAGTGTGCATTGTTTGGAAATGGATTACCTAAGTCGGATGAATAAGGAATGGAAGGAGAAAGGGGGGGTTGGGCGATGGGGGGGGGGGGGGGGGGGGGGGTGTATACAGAAAAGTCAGATGTACGTATTTGTCTTCCAACTCAGGGGGGGGGGAGTTTCTTGTGGAATCTTTAAATAGCTTGTGTGAAGTAGTGAAAGAGGCGTAGAAAAACAAGAGCACAGGAGACAGGCTGTTTTGTGAGAGAGGAGTTTGTTTGGTCGTCTGATCAAATGACAGACATCGAATAAATCAAACGAGACGTGATGGACTCTTCTTTTTCAATTATGTGTTTTTTCTGGGACGTTGTTGGCGACTTTTGAGCGATGCACTGTTGATTGTACTTTGACAGGTTTTTTTTGACAGGCATTTGCTCCGGCTTTCACTTGCGGCGCGGCAGCATGTCAACGACAGGCTGCATTCAGGTATTCGGTGGATGCTCAAGCCACCGCAAACACCTGACAGGTGTGTCATATCCTTGGTGTGTGTGCACCTGTGTGTGTGTGTGTGTGTGTGTGTGTGTGTGTGTGTGTGTGTGCGTGTCTGTCTGTCTAGCCCTGTGTACACATTGGATGTGTAACATCCAGTCAGTGAACATTGGGTCAAGGGACCATAACACTAGATAGAGATACACTCCCTGGCTTCCCTCAGCCTGTCACAGCAGGAACACACCAGTGTCACCGTGAGCCTTCTTTAACCCGACAGTCACTCCCACCACATCCTCATTGCGGTCCCGCTGCAGATGTATCTTGCCGGCTGTCACTACTGGTCACGACCCGCCACAGCCGGTCACAACCAGTTGGAACCAGTCAGTCACACGCACTATAATCTCATTCTGGTGACATCTGGATGACGGCCCGCTCATGTTTGTCATCCAAGGTGTTCTGTAGGGGAATTCTGTGAGCAGTGAGCAGGGGACACCTAGACGTATGTGTAGGTCACACACTAGACGTGGGAATGCATGCAGGCAAGCATAAGAAACATGGCCACGCAGAGCAAAAGTCCCCATTTTTATGATGTAAGGGACGTTTTTTTCGACAGTATATGTGAAATAGCAGCTTTGAGGTGAGTTTACTACGTATTTTTTCCCGCCTACATAAGCACTCACTTTTCCTTTGTAGTGTGAACATTTGTCAACCAGAAAATGTACCCGTCTGGTACAATTTCTCTGGAAAATTGGGTACTGTCACAAAGTCACCCTCTTTAGTTGTTATCGATAGTGTTTTGTAAAGCGTCACATAATGACATTACAGATCACTCTGCTTTAGGCTTGTTAGCTCTCTTCTGCCGCAGCTGCGGGGGAGCTCAGAGGCTGCTTCCTGTACACAGATTCTGAGTAAACTGTATTTTAGGAATATATTTGAATTCCGTTTTTAGCGTGGATTTTTTTAAACTTCAAGGCTAACCGAGAACAGCTTGTTCCTCTTCCAGGAGCCAGTACAACATAGCGCGTTCCATCCTAAGAAGAACTCCTCCATGCTTCAAGGCTTCACAAAGCGACTGTGTTTTGTGTTGACACTACTGTAGGCCTGTTCTAATCCCCTCCGCCAGTTTCCCTACACCCCTCCACCCCCCAACTCATTCCCCCTGGTATTAACTCTCCTCTCCTCTAAAGCTTTCTATTATGTATTTGCCTGCCTCCCTGTTTGCATGAGCTGTTCAGCACTTGATGTTATTAAAGCAGGATTTTGGCAGAGGCATCAGTGGCCCACAGCAGTCATTACGCAGGGTTTGCATAGCTGCCTGCGACTCAGCCGCTCAGAGATGTTATTATGAGACCCGTCTCATTGGAGACGCTTTGGGAGCTTCTTGTACAACCTGTGTCTTTGTTCAGGCCATATGCAGTGACACTCAGCTCATATCCCAGCATGCTCTGAGTCCTGGGGCGTGAGGCCGATGTACAGAGTGAGGAAGAGCCAGGCGTGTGAGGCAGATGTACAGAGTGGGGAAGAGCCAGGGGGTGAGGCAGATGTACAGAGTGAGGAAGAGCCAGGGGGTGAGGCTGATGTACAGAGTGAGGAAGAGCCAGGGGGTGAGGCTGATGTACAGAGTGAGGAAGAGCCAGGGTGTGAGGCAGATGTACAGAGTGAGGAAGAGCCAGGGGGTGAGGCAGATGTACAGAGTGAGGAAGAGCCAGGGTGTGAGGCAGATGTACAGAGTGAGGAAGAGCCAGGGGGTGAGGCCGATGTACAGAGTGAGGAAGAGCCAGGGGGTGAGGCAGATGTACAGAGTGAGGAAGAGCCAGGGAGTGAGGCAGATGTACAGAGTGAGGAAGAGCCAGGGGGTGAGGCAGATGTACAGAGTGAGGAAGAGCCAGGGAGTGAGGCAGATGTACAGAGTGAGGAAGAGCCAGGGTGTGAGGCAGATGTACAGAGTGAGGAAGAGCCAGGGGGTGAGGCCGATGTACAGAGTGAGGAAGAGCCAGGGGGTGAGGCCGATGTACAGAGTGAGGAAGAGCCAGGGGGTGAGGCAGATGTACAGAGTGGGGAAGGGCCAGGGGGTGAGGCAGATGTACAGAGTGGGGAAGGGTCAGGGTGTGAGGCAGATGTACAGAGTGAGGAAGAGCCAGGGGGTGAGGCAGATGTACAGAGTGAGGAAGAGCCAGGGTGTGAGGCAGATGTACAGAGTGAGCAAGGGAGTAAGCCAGTGATGATAAACTCAGGCTGTAATGGAGAGTGCTGTGCTCGGAGCGGCTGTTTTTGTCATGCCCCCACCCCCGCCCCACCTCATCTTGTATATGCGTGTCCAAACAGCATGATGGGCTTGGAGCATCATTGGCCCTGACAGAGTGAGAGATGAAAGGGCAGCAGTAAGTGTCCCGGGCTCTGGCTTTAGATATGAAAACTAGTCTGAGATATGACAAAAGCATTGAAGTGGCCGGGGCTTAGATAGCCTTTATTCGACTGTTGATCTCTGTTCTCTGTGTTTCTTTCTTGCGCTCTCATTTTATTCCTATGTCACACTTATGCACCGTAATGCCTCATTCCATCACTGCTACATGCCCCCCTTCCCCGCCGCCAGCCCCCACCAGTGTGGCTGGTGCTGCCTCTCTCCGTGTCGCAGTGCGTCCTGACACCAGTCTCCACCAGGGGTCAGGGGTTAACTCTCTGTTCAGGGTCAGCAGCTTCTCAGAGGTCAAACCCCAGAGAGAGCTGCTCATTAATGAGCTCAGTCTGTCCAGCTCCACACCGCCACTTAACACCCTACATCACAAACCTGCATATTAAGTGTGTATAGACACATGCACACACACACACACACACACACGCACACACACATGCATGCACGCGCGCAGCCGCACACACACACATGCACACACACATGCACACACAGATAAACCTCTGTATGATTATTCATGGCCAGCATTTCAAACAATACAGCACCCGACTATAATGCAAACACCCAGGAATTCTCTATTTCTCTCTATCTCTCTCCCTCTCTCTCTCTCTCATTCTCTCTGTCTCTCCCTCCCTCTCTCTCTCCCTCTCTCATTCTATCTCTCTCTCTGTCTCTCCCTCCCTCTCTGTCCCCCTCTGCTCTCTCTCTCTCTCGTTCTATCTCTCTCTCTCTGTCTCTCCCTCCCTCTCTCTCTCTGGGAGCAGGGTGGTCTGTGTGAGTTTCTCCCTGGGTCTGGGTTTGTTTCCAGCAGCGGCTTATCTGCAAATGCTCAGGTTCAGCTAATTGGCATTATTAAACTGGCTAGCTCAACTAGGATATAAGGGAAGGTGCTGTGGGGGGCACAAACAGGGATTAATGTGCGCCTGTCTGTGTGTGCGTGCGTGCACGAATGTGTGTGCACGAGCAATCGTTCATGTCTGCACTCACGCGTGTGCTCCCAAGTGCGTCTGTGTGTGTGTGTGTGTGTGTGTGTGTGTGTGTGTGCATCTGTGTGTGTGTGTGTGTGTGTGTGTGTGTGTGTGTGTGTGTGCGTCTGTGTGTGTGCGTCTGTGTGTTCGCGCGCGTGGGTGTGCGTGGAATTTTAAGCAAGCTGCTGTCAATTTCAATCAACGGTGCGCGTGGCATGCCTGGGGCCCAGGTAGCCCAATTACAGGCAGACACGGTCGACATGCGAGCAGAAGCCAAGGCCTATCTCCCTTTATTCACACAGGGCTGTGGGAGAGGAGGCGTGGCCTATATCTCTCTTTATTCAAACAGGGCTGTGAGAGAGGAGGTGTGGCCTATATCTCTCTTTATTCACACAGGGCTGTGGGAGAGGAGGCGTGGCCTATATCTCTCTTTATTCAAACAGGGCTGTGGGAGAGGAGGCGTGGCCTATATCTCTCTTTATTCAAACAGGGCTGTGGGAGAGGAGGTGTGGCCTATATCTCTTTATTCAAACAGGGCTGTGAGAGGCCTATATCTCTCTTTATTCAAACAGGGCTGTGAGAGAGGAGGTGTGGCCTATATCTTTCTTTATTCACACAGGGCTGTGGGAGAGGAGGCGTGGCCTATATCTCTCTTTATTCAAACAGGGCTGTGAGAGAGGAGGTGTGGCCTATATCTCTCTTTATTCAAACAGGGCTGTGAGAGAGGAGGCGTGGCCTATATCTCTCTTTATTCACACAGGGCTGTGGGAGAGGAGGCGTGGCCTATATCTCTCTTTATTCAAACAGGGCTGTGGGAGAGGAGGTGTGGCCTATATCTCTCTTTATTCAAACAGGGCTGTGAGAGGCCTATATCTCTCTTTATTCAAACAGGGCTGTGAGAGAGGAGGTGTGGCCTATATCTCTCTTTATTCACACAGGGCTGTGGGAGAGGAGGCGTGGCCTATATCTCTCTTTATTCAAACAGGGCTGTGAGAGAGGAGGCGTGGCCTATATCTCTCTTTATTCACACAGGGCTGTGGGAGAGGAGGCGTGGCCTATATCTCTCTTTATTCAAACAGGGCTGTGAGAGAGGAGGTGTGGCCTATATCTCTCTTTATTCAAACAGGGCTGTGAGAGAGGAGGCGTGGCCTATATCTCTCTTTATTCAAACAGGGCTGTGGGAGAGGAGGCGTGGCCTATATCTCTCTTTATTCAAACAGGGCTGTGAGAGAGGAGGTGTGGCCTATATCTCTCTTTATTCAAACAGGGCTGTGGGAGAGGAGGCGTGGCCTATATCTCTCTTTATTCAAACAGGGCTGTGGGAGAGGAGGTGTGGCCTATATCTCTCTTTATTCAAACAGGGCTGTGGGAGAGGAGGCGTGGCCTATATCTCCCTTTATTCACACAGGGCTGTGGGAGAGGAGGCGTGGCCTATATCTCTCTTTATTCACACAGGGCTGTGGGAGAGGAGGTGTGGCCTATATCTCCCTTTATTCACACAGGGCTGTGGGAGAGGAGGCGTGGCCTATATCTCTCTTTATTCAAACAGGGCTGTGAGAGAGGAGGCGTGGCCTATATCTCTCTTTATTCAAACAGGGCTGTGGGAGAGGAGGCGTGGCCTATATATCTCTTTATTCAAACAGGGCTGTGGGAGAGGAGGTGTGGCCTATCTCTTTATTCACACAGGGCTGTGGGAGAGGAGGTGTGGCCTATATCTCTCTTTATTCAAACAGGGCTGTGGGAGAGGAGGCGTGGCCTATATCTCTCTTTATTCAAACAGGGCTGTGAGAGAGGAGGTGTGGCCTATATCTCTCTTTATTCAAACAGGGCTGTGGGAGAGGAGGTGTGGCCTATATCTCTCTTTATTCAAACAGGGCTGTGGGAGAGGAGGTGTGGCCTATATCTCTCTTTATTCAAACAGGGCTGTGGGAGAGGAGGCGTGGCCTATATCTCTCTTTATTCAAAAAGGGCTGTGGGAGAGGAGGCGTGGCCTATATCTCTCTTTATTCACACAGGGCTGTGGGAGAGGAGGCGTGGCCTATATCTCTCTTTATTCAAACAGGGCTGTGGGAGAGGAGGCGTGGCCTATATCTCTCTTTATTCAAACAGGGCTGTGGGAGAGGAGGCGTGGCCTATATCTCTCTTTATTCACACAGGGCTGTGGGAGAGGAGGTGTGGCCTATATCTCTCTTTATTCAAACAGGGCTGTGGGAGAGGAGGCGTGGCCTATATCTCTCTTTATTCAAAAAGGGCTGTGGGAGAGGAGGCGTGGCCTATATCTCTCTTTATTCACACAGGGCTGTGGGAGAGGAGGCGTGGCCTATATCTCTCTTTATTCAAACAGGGCTGTGAGAGAGGAGGTGTGGCCTATATCTCTCTTTATTCAAACAGGGCTGTGGGAGAGGAGGTGTGGCCTATCTCCCTTTATTCACACAGGGCTGTGGGAGAGGAGGTGTGGCCTATCTCCCTTTATTCACACAGGGCTGTGGGAGAGGAGGTGTGGCCTATATCTCCCTTTATTCAAAAAGGGCTGTGGGAGAGGAGGCGTGGCCTATATCTCCCTTTATTCAAAAAGGGCTGTGGGAGAGGAGGCGTGGCCTATCTCTTTATTCAAACAGGGCTGTGGGAGAGGAGGCGTGGCCTATATCTCCCTTTATTCAAAAAGGGCTGTGGGAGAGGAGGTGTGGCCTATATCTCCCTTTATTCAAAAAGGGCTGTGGGAGAGGAGGTGTGGCCTATATCTCCCTTTATTCAAACAGGGCTGTGGGAGAGGAGGCGTGGCCTATATCTCCCTTTATTCAAAAAGGGCTGTGGGAGAGGAGGCGTGGCCTATATCTCCCTTTATTCAAAAAGGGCTGTGGGAGAGGAGGCGTGGCCTATATCTCCCTTTATTCAAACATGGCTGTCGGAGAGGAGGCGTGGCCTATCTCTTTATTCAAACAGGGCTGTGGGAGAGGAGGCGTGGCCTATATCTCTCTTTATTCAAACATGGCTGTCGGAGAGGAGGCGTGGCCTATCTCTTTATTCAAACAGGGCTGTGGGAGAGGAGGCGTGGCCTATATCTCTCTTTATTCAAACAGGGCTGTGGGAGAGGAGGCGTGGCCTATATCTCCCTTTATTCAAAAAGGGCTGTGGGAGAGGAGGTGTGGCCTATATCTCCCTTTATTCAAACATGGCTGTCGGAGAGGAGGCGTGGCCTATCTCTTTATTCAAAAAGGGCTGTGGGAGAGGAGGTGTGGCCTATATCTCCCTTTATTCAAACATGGCTGTCGGAGAGGAGGCGTGGCCTATCTCTTTATTCAAAAAGGGCTGTGGGAGAGGAGGCGTGGCCTATATCTCCCTTTATTCAAAAAGGACTGTGGGAGAGGAGGCGTGGCCTATATCTCCCTTTATTCAAAAAGGGCTGTGGGAGAGGAGGCGTGGCCTATATCTCCCTTTATTCAAACATGGCTGTCGGAGAGGAGGCGTGGCCTATCTCTTTATCCAAACAGGGCTGTGAGAGAAGAGGTGTAGCCTATTTCCCTTTATTCACACAGGGCTGTGGGAGAGGAGGCGTGGCCTATCTCCCTTTATTCAAACTGTGGGAGAGGAGGGGCTAAACGTGGTGCTGGTCGATGTGTGAAGGGCGAACACTGTTGGGAGCCGCTGTTGAGGCAGAGGCGCTATCTTCTGTGCGCCCTGCCTGCCGGAAGATCCATACCCTTGGCGGATCAAGGGATGAAGCGCTAGCGAGATGGAGGACGACAGGAGGGGCAAAAAATGGTCAGAGGTTTTTTCAGGTGAATTGTACTTGGTCGTTGCTCCACCCCCTTCTGCCGATCTGGGGAGAGCTGTACACTAGCACAAAAAGTACATGCTTCCTCCGATACATATGCAGTCGCCAGCCACTTCTTTTCACCTGACAGCGTTACACCGCAGGATGTAACTCGTGGATCACCGCTATCTCCCCACCCTCACCCCCGAACAGGCACCCCGCCCCGTCCGACCAGAGGGGGTGCTAGTGCAGCAACCGGAACACATACCCTTAATCCGGCTTCCCACACGCAGACACGGTCATTTGTGCCTGTATGGATGGCCGACCAGCCGGGGACCGGCCAGGGTAACACGGGGGCTTGAACCGCTGACCCTCATATTGGTAGGCAGGGAATCTACCGCTGCAAAATGGTCAGATTTGAACTGAAAGAAATGTTGCAATACAAACGATTTTAGACTCTAAATTCTCTCTCTCTCTCTCTCTCTCTCTCTCTCTCTCTCTCTCTCTCTCTCTCTCTCCCCAAATCCCTTTGTTCCTCTCTGCTGTCCGCAGGGTGGCAAGATCCCGGTGAGGTGGACGGCGCCGGAGGCCATCGCTTACAGAAAGTTCACCTCAGCCAGCGACGTGTGGAGCTACGGCATCGTCATGTGGGAGGTGATGTCGTTCGGAGAGAGGCCTTACTGGGACATGTCCAACCAGGATGTGAGTGTCCGCTCTTCTTCCAAATCCAAAGATTGAAGGAACGTTTAACTGGAGGGCATCATCTCCTCTCAACTTCTTCCGTGTGACAAATTTATTTTGAAATCTGACCAAACTGCCTCTCTAGACACGGTCATAAAACCGCCATTCCTGTACAGATGTGGTTATACTATCTTTTCGCCCCGTATACAATCAAGGATAACTCATAAGAACGGAAGCCGCAATAAATCAGGCGTTTTTATCAGTGCCCATCTGATGGCATCATCGCAGAGGATGTCCTTGACTGTGACTTTGAAAGCAGACTCATTATGGCGCAATCTCACACTATCCCCTTTCCTGCCTTGGCCCAGGCTTTTGAGAGCAGTGAATGATTGCTGAGAGCTCCGCTTTGTTCCCCATGTCCGTTTGGACAAGGTCCACACACACACACGTACACACACACACACACACACGTACACACACGCGCGCGCGCGCGCACACCCACACACACACCCGTTGGATATGGTCCCACACGATGAGGTCTCTCTCCATGAGCTCCCACAGTCAGTCAGCCCAGCTAGCCAACCACCAGTCCGCTATAGACCCTGCTCCACTAGGACTGTCCAACCCAGCAGATGTTGCCTCAGCGGGCCAGCATCAAACACTGCCTGCTGGGACTAATGCAGAGAGGAGGCCTGGCACCACTCAGCATGGCCGGCTGCTTAGTCCACTCACACCCTCGCGCACGCACATACACACACACACGCACATACACACACACACACACACACACACACACACACACACACACACACACACACACACACACACGCACACACACACTTCTCCATATGCACCGTTTGTGAAGATTGTGCTGAGTAGCACTCATCTCAGCGGTGGAGTTGGCAACCTATAGCGCGGCCTCTAATTTTTAATGATAGTATATTTTACACCCGATCTCACACCGGACCTTTATCTTCCAACTGCTCATTTTGAAGGGAAGATTACATCTACATATGGATATGGCTGAGTGCTAGGTCCATCAATGTGCAATGCAGCAATCCCAGCCGTCTGGATAGAAGTAGCCACTAGAAAAGTTTTGCCCGTCCACTACAAACCCTCCACTGCATCAATCTGTCTGCTCTACAGTAATAATCTACAACCCCTGTGAGGAGGAGTGAGGCGGTGAGGAGTGGTCAGTGTGTTATAGCTTCTCATTGCAACTCCACTTAAACATCCACCGTCTCGAGCCAACTTCTTTCAACTGTTACCGAGCACTCAATCAGGCTACTTTGAAAGTCTGCAGCTTCTGTTTAACAAGGCTGGGATAGCCTGCGCCGCCTCGGTGTCAAGCGGCTGCACTTCACCGTGATAATGATATGCAATCTGCCCGTTCCTCAGACACGTCCTCCTAGACTGACACTGCCTCCGCTCCCCTTTCCCTCGCTCCCCCGCGCCCTCCTCCACGACTGACATGTGATTGGCTAGAGTCAAGAAGGAGGGCACATCAGGCTGGCCACTAAGTGTCTCTCGAGTGACCAGGGAGGGAAGGAGGGAGGGAGGGAGGGTGTGTGTGTGTGTGTGTGTGTGTGTGTGTGTGCGTGTGTGTGTGTGTGTGCGTGTGCGTGTGTGTGTGTGTGTGTGTGCGTGCATGTGTGTGTGTGTTTGTGGGAGGGGTGAGCTGGGAGTGACAGATCATCAATCCCAGAAACTTCTCCCTGCCACGAAATACTCAAATTAGTCTACTTTTTGATAGAAAGTAAATTACTGACAATTGATCCAGATTGTCCTGATGTGCTCACTCCAAGCCGGCGCCTCGTCTAAGTAGAACTGCAAACAGTTAGTAAGGATTTCTCACAATTACTGTATAACATGATCAATATTATATATTCCCTCCCTAGGTGATTACTGTATAACACGATCAATATTAAATATTCCCTCCCTATATGTGATTACTGTATACTGTAACATGATCAATTCTCTCCCTAGGTGATCAATGCCATCGAGCAGGACTACCGTCTGCCCCCGCCCATGGACTGCCCCAGCGCGCTGCACCAGCTGATGCTGGACTGTTGGCAGAAGGACCGCAATGCGCGTCCCCGTTTCACCGACATAGTCAGCACCCTGGACAAGATGATCCGTAACCCCACCAGCCTCAAAGCTGTGGCCAACATCCCTGCAGTGTGAGTGAGAAGGCTTCTGCTGCATGTGTGGGCGAGCGCACGTATTCACACACACATGCACAAACGGACAAATGCTTTTTGTCCGCTCCTTTAAAATGTGCTTTTTGCCTATTTCCATGGCCAATTTCACATGTATTTACATACGCTGTTTACACAAACTAACCTACACACGTACCTTTTCATCCTCACATAAAATAAACATGACTTTATTACTGTCGCTTGCATCAACTGCTGAACCTTTTCTCCCCACTACTTTTTCTTTTGGTGCTTAGAAGTCACCACACACACACACACACACACACACACACACACACACACACACACACACACACAGTTTCTTGCTCATTCTCTACCTCGTTCCCCTCTCTCTCTCTCTCTCTCACACACACCCCCCCCCCCCCCCCCCCCACACACACACACACACCTTAATGACAGTTTATCCCCTTCTCTCGGAACCTGCTTAATTTTGCATCAGAGCCCAGCTCCATCCTCCTCTCATGCATCCCTCTCTTCTCTCCTCCAGGCCTTCCCAGCCACTGCTGGACCGCTCCATACCCGACTTCAACACCTTCAGCTCGGTGGAGGACTGGCTCACTGCCATCAAGATGAGCCAGTACAGAGACAACTTCCTCAACTCAGGCTTCACCTCCCTGCAGCTGGTGGCTCAGATGACCTCCGAGTGAGTTCAACCGCCAGTGTGTGACAGAGAAACCTCCAAAACCTGATAGCACCTGATAGCATATACATACATACATACAATATATACAATATATACACTGTATATATTGACTGTTGTTGTTGTTGTTCCCCAAAAACTGGAAGTAGATCTGGAAGTAAATCACACATAGTGTTTTTGTGTTTGTGTGAAGGCATATTTCAGAGCTCCACTATAAAGAAAGACCTCTTAAATCCATAAACACTAACTCATAAAGGAATCCTCTCCTCGAGGCAACTGTATCACTGATAGGAACATTATGTTGCAATGAATTGCAATGTAATTCATTTATTTTAATTAACAACGTAGCTTGGTCTACAGTACAAATTCACATAAAACCTTTTGTTCTAATATACAGTAATGTTTTTATTTTTTATAAAACTGTTCTCATCTACGTACATACAGTACAGTATGCTTGGAGCTCGCTGGTGTCATTTATTACAGTGGCGTTGTAATGCAAAGCAACATGGATTTGTAATTATTAGGGTGATTATTGGATGTGGAAGTCTTCTCTCAAGATTTAATTGAATCCATACATAGGCTACATTATCTGTGTGCTTTAGATGTGCTGCTGTTTGTATTTCTGCAAATGGCTCAATGAAACCAATTCAAAGTCTGTCTCTCCCTCCCTCCCTCCCTCCCTCTCTCTCTCTCTCTCACTCGCTCCAGGGACTTGCTTAGGATAGGAGTGACCCTGGCTGGCCACCAGAAGAAAATCGTCAGTAACATCCAGTCCATGCGGGTGCAGATGAGCCAGTCGCCCACGACTATGGCATGACTACAGGGGGCGCTGTGCCACGGGACGGGCAGCATTCGCAGCACCAACAACAATGGCAGCCATCGAATGACCCCCGACCCGTCGGAACGCGCCAGAGTCGAGACTATCGTCTTAATCTAATCCAGTACCATGACACCCAGGAGACCAGGGTCCCACACTAGCCCATGATTACGAACTGTCATCAAGCCTCACTCATCTGAGCAATCCACACGAGGAGTTCAGGGTCCAGACTTGATACGGTCTCACCACACAATCCGTACCTGAAAGACTGACATCAGATGCTGTGTGGTTGAAGGACTTTGTTTCATGACGTACCAAAATCACACCAACAATCAGACGCCAACACAGGGAGTCTCTCACAATATCAGACTTTATGGTGAACTTATTGATATTGTACATTATCTGGACTTAGACATGTGACATTTTGTGAACAGAAGTGTGAGACATTTAGAAACAACTTGTGGTTGTCACCTGTGATTTTATCCATGCCGTCCTCAATGTGTGTGATGCAGATGCCTTGAACCAAGTCCCAAACACTCATCCAAGAGAAAACAAAGCAATTACCAATATGAATTATTAGAGTGAGAAGAATACAGGGATGTACAGAGGAGTACCATTTTTCAACTTTAACGTCATCTTTTGCTTGTTTCGAAATTGTGTCGTAAATAGACTTGGTGGAACTTAGTCACATTTTTCTCTTCTGTCATACGTTTTGTTTGTTTTATCACGATAGCAGGAACCCCCTTCCCTCCTCCTATTTGAACTGTAACACTACCTGTGGAGCCCAGAGTGGAAGGCCTTGCCAAAGGACTTCTCGACCAGCCCCACCCAGATTCAGAGAATATAAATGTTTATCTCTTGCTAAATATGATTATATCTTTCAGAATAAACCTTCATATTGAAGGTGACATGTATGAATATGTATGTACAGAACTCTCTCTGCTTGCATTTTTGGCAAAGACATATTTGTTGACTGGATTGTGATAGACACATGCAGTGTGTAGATTCCTTTGGTGCCCCATTTCCCTTCGGACGACTAAACAACGGACACTGTGTTGTTTGTCTCCCTCTATTCCAGTAGGGGGCACAAGGACAATCCTGATCAGACTTTGACCTGCGGGAAAATGTGTAAAGAATTGTGTACAAAGAACTTGTATTGTAGATCTATATGAAAATTGTTGTAGGAGTTAAAAAATAATTGACAAAATATCCATTCACGAGATCATGTTAAGGGTGTACCCATGCTGTCTCTTGCTGGTGAGCACTTACTTGTACAGATACTGTATGTTTTTGTTTTTTGTATCTTTGTTTTCTTTCTGATCCGTTGTTTGTATTAGGAGTGCTTGGCACCATCCAGAGGAGATGGCAACTCCTCGCTTTGGCTGGCCCAAATCCACGGTAAGTACCTGCCGACGACACTGGAAAAATATTTAACGCACCAAATTGCTCTCCAGTCGACTCTCCAGTATATCTGGCAGATATTGTTTCCGGGCAAATCCAGTTTGTCTTTCTCGTGGCTACGGCGAGCGTCCCGGCCAAGGCGGGCTTTGCAGGCGGTGTGAAGCGAATAGGAGGGTACAGTAGCTAATCGAGGCGTGGGCCAGTGGAGCGAATCAGCGTCACCTCTCAACGCAGTGAGAAGGAACATCTGGGCTGGGGTTTGCCAACAGACGCCTGATGCCATCCTGATGAACACACGCAGACTTAAACAGCCCCCGCACGGGCACTGCGCTCCTCACAGTGCAGCACAGCCAGCCAAAGCGAAGCCTCCGACTCAATCTGTGTCCTCTGATGATCTACTGCTGTCATGGTCAGGCAGGGTGAGTGCTAAAAATGCTGCAGTGCCTCCAAACTTTGATGCATAATATGAGAATCCCTCCCCGGCGACAGGAAGTGGTATTTGTGTTTGGTGCCGGGCGGTGAGGTGACTGCATTATTCACCAGGGGATGTCTAGGGTGACTGTCTATGAAATTACACAGCAATATTTCGGGGAGTGGGATTGAAATCCATTTTGTCTGAGAGAGATAGTTCTGGATGGTCCACAATGTTGCTTTCTCATTCTGGGCCCAGGGGAGCGGGTTCTGATTGCAGTGTGATTGGTCTGCGGGCCGTGACGGTGTCTGGGCTCTGTCTGGCAGCAGGGTTATGACACCTTGGGGTGATGATGACTAGCTGTGGTTCTGCTCTCAGCTCTCGTTTTTTTTTTTTTTTTGCCTTTTCAGCCCCTTACTGGTCTCTTGAAGTATTGCAGTGTCGTACAGGGTTGTTCTGGCAGGTGTTGGTGAAACGACAGCGTCTTAACATCACCCTGGACATCAGCCCTGAACTCTCTAGCGACAGCAACGAAATACCCTGTGCGTAGAGCCATGGCATTATTGTCTCATTGTTCATACACAATTATGGTTATTGTTGTGGTGTCAGATTCCCTGCAGTAGTATGTGTGACCCTGCGTACAACCTTTCTAAGAGTCTGCCTCCTATTGGAAGAGCGTCACTGACACATGACTGAAGACAGGCCAACCACCTTGCATCCCAAATTAGAAATTGATGGCAGGCCCATTAGCAGATTATTAAGTACACTCACCCCCCTCCTCCGCCCGCCCCTCCCTCTCCTCCCCCTCTGTCTGTCCTGCCCTCTCTCCCTGGCTGCTCCCGCTGGCTGGCTGGCGGCTCTCCAGCGCTCGTTTATCCTGGGTGTAACCAAGCTGTCCCAGGCCCGCGGTTTGGGCCGGGCCCGGGGTCCGGCCTGAGAAATGGTTGGCTCCGCGCTCCACTGGGCCCAGGCGGGGGAGCCGACACCTGCTGGGACCCCCGTCTGACAGGCATCTGATCAGCCACGGGGAGGGAGAGTGATGGGGCCGTCGCGAAACCAACACACACACACACACACACACGCGCTCATATCCACACACACACACACACACACACACACACACACACAGCCGCACTCATATCCACACACACACACACAGACACACTCATATCCACACACACACACACACACACACACACAGACACGCTCATATCCACACACACACACACAGACGCACTCATATCCACACACACACACACACACACACGCTCATATCCACACACACACACACACACACACACACAGACGCGCTCATATCCATATGCACGCACAGAGGAACCCTCCATTATAACGTCTGGTCTCTCGCCTGGTAGTTAATGAAGAGAGAGAGCGGGCTGTGACCTGACTGTGTGTTCCTATGTGACAGAAAGAGAGAGAGAGAGGGCTGTGACCTGACTGTGTGTTCCTATGTGACACAAAGAGAGAGAGAGAGCGGGCTGCGACCTGACTGTGTGTTCCTATGTGACAGAAAGAGAGAGAGAGAGCGGGCTGTGACCTGACTGTGTGTTCCTATGTGACAGAAAGAGAGAGAGAGAGCGGGCTGTGACCTGACTGTGTGTTCCTATGTGACAGAAAGAGAGAGAGAGAGCGGGCTGTGACCTGACTGTGTGTTCCTATGTGACAGAAAGAGAGAGAGAGAGGGCTGCGACCTGACTGTGTGTTCCTATGTGACAGAAAGAGAGAGAGAGAGCGGGCTGTGACCTGACTGTGTGTTCCTATGTGACAGAAAGAGAGAGAGAGAGGGCTGCGACCTGACTGTGTGTTCCTATGTGACAGAAAGAGAGAGAGAGAGGGCTGCGACCTGACTGTGTGTTCCTATGTGACAGAAAGAGAGAGAGAGAGCGGGCTGTGACCTGACTGTGTGTTCCTATGTGACAGAAAGAGAGAGAGAGAGGGCTGCGACCTGACTGTGTGTTCCTATGTGACAGAAAGAGAGAGAGAGAGCGGGCTGTGACCTGACTGTGTGTTCCTATGTGACAGAAAGAGAGAGAGAGAGCGGGCTGCGACCTGACTGTGTGTTCCTATGTGACAGAAAGAGAGAGAGAGAGGGCTGGGCGAGTTTAGAGCGAGAAGAGGAAATGTTAGACGAGATGAAAGCGAGAGAGTACGTTTGGTGACATACAGTTTCCTGCTAGCAGCAATGGTTTGTGTGGCGACAGCCCTGTCATACATTAATATGATTTTTGTTTTGTTTGTTTGGTCTGTAAATTGAAAAAATACCATAACCATGTAACTGGATTTCATTATGTGCAGAATCAATTGCTTTTTTCTTTTCAATTCTCCAACTCATTGATTTGCCGAGTATTCATAAATATAATCACACGTTTCTTCAAGATTGGTATGAATCCTTTCAGTGCAGCCAGTGATTCAATTTGAACGCATTAGTCGTCTACTCAGCCCCGTCTCATGTATTTACTTTGCAACCTAAGAGCCTGTGAATGATCTGATAGAATGTCTTCATTATGCAACGAGCAGCGGAATTCATTCTTTTCATTTGGCTCTGTGTTTGTCTTTGTGAATATCGGGCGGTATAATGACACTTTATGTTTGTCTTTGTAAATATCGGGTGGTATAATGACACTTTGTGTTTGTCTTTGTAAATATCGGCCGGTATAATGACACTTTGTGTTTGTCTTTGTAAATATCGGGCGGTATAATGACACTTTGTGTTTGTCTTTGTAAATATCGGGCGGTATAATGACACTTTGTGTTTGTCTTTGTGAATATCGGCGGTATAATGACACTTTGTGTTTGTCTTTGTGAATATCGGGCGGTATAATGACACTTTGTGTTTGTCTTTGTGAATATCGGCGGTATAATGACACTTTATGTTTGTCTTTGTAAATATCGGGCGGTATAATGACACTTTGTGTTTGTCTTTGTAAATATCGGCGGTATAATGACACTTTGTGTTTGTCTTTGTGAATATCGGGCGGTATAATGACACTTTATGTTTGTCTTTGTAAATATCGGGCGGTATAATGACACTTTATGTTTGTCTTTGTAAATATCGGCGGTATAATGACACTTTGTGTTTGTCTTTGTGAATATCGGGCGGTATAATGACACTTTATGTTTGTCTTTGTGAATATCGGGCGGTATAATGACACTTTATGTTTGTCTTTGTAAATATCGGGCGGTATAATGACACTTTATGTTTGTCTTTGTAAATATCGGGCGGTATAATGACACTTTATGTTTGTCTTTGTAAATATCGGGCGGTATAATGACACTTTGTGTTTGTCTTTGTGAATATCGGGCGGTATAATGACACTTTGTGTTTGTCTTTGTGAATATCGGGCGGTATAATGACACTTTATGTTTGTCTTTGTAAATATCGGGCGGTATAATGACACTTTGTGTTTGTCTTTGTAAATATCGGGCGGTATAATGACACTTTATGTTTGTCTTTGTGAATATCGGGCGGTATAATGACACTTTGTGTTTGTCTTTGTGAATATCGGCGGTATAATGACACTTTGTGTTTGTCTTTGTAAATATCGGCGGTATAATGACACTTTGTGTTTGTCTTTGTGAATATCGGGCGGTATAATGACACTTTGTGTTTGTCTTTGTGAATATCGGGCGGTATAATGACACTTTATGTTTGTCTTTGTAAATATCGGGCGGTATAATGACACTTTATGTTTGTCTTTGTAAATATCGGGCGGTATAATGACACTTTGTGTTTGTCTTTGTAAATATCGGGCGGTATAATGACACTTTGTGTTTGTCTTTGTAAATATCGGCGGTATAATGACACTTTATGTTTGTCTTTGTAAATATCGGGCGGTATAATGACACTTTGTGTTTGTCTTTGTAAATATCGGGCGGTATGATGACACTTTGTGTTTGTCTTTGTGAATATCGGCCGGTATAATGACACTTTGTGTTTGTCTTTGTGAATATCGGGCGGTATAATGACACTTTATGTTTGTCTTTGTTGTCTTTGTAAATATCGGGCGGTATAACGACACTTTATGTTTGTCTTTGTAAATATCGGGCGGTATAACGACACTTTATGTTTGTCTTTGTAAATATCGGGCGGTATAATGACACTTTGTGTTTGTCTTTGTAAATATCGGGCGGTATAATGACACTTTGTGTTTGTCTTTGTGAATATCGGGCGGTATAATGACACTTTGTGTTTGTCTTTGTAAATATCGGGCGGTATAATGACACTTTGTGTTTGTCTTTGTGAATATCGGCCGGTATAATGACACTTTGTGTTTGTCTTTGTAAATATCGGGCGGTATAATGACACTTTGTGTTTGTCTTTGTAAATATCGGGCGGTATAATGACACTTTGTGTTTGTCTTTGTGAATATCGGGCGGTATAATGACACTTTGTGTTTGTCTTTGTGAATATCGGGCGGTATAATGACACTTTGTGTTTGTCTTTGTGAATATCGGGCGGTATAATGACACTTTATGTTTGTCTTTGTGAATATCGGGCGGTATAATGACACTTTGTGTTTGTCTTTGTGAATATCGGGCGGTATAATGACACTTTATGTTTGTCTTTGTGAATATCGGGCGGTATAATGACACTTTGTGTTTGTCTTTGTAAATATCGGGCGGTATAATGACACTTTGTGTTTGTCTTTGTAAATATCGGGCGGTATAATGACACTTTGTGTTTGTCTTTGTAAATATCGGGCGGTATAATGACACTTTGTGTTTGTCTTTGTAAATATCGGGCGGTATAATGACACTTTATGTTTGTCTTTGTAAATATCGGGCGGTATAATGACACTTTGTGTTTGTCTTTGTAAATATCGGGCGGTATAATGACACTTTATGTTTGTCTTTGTAAATATCGGGCGGTATAATGACACTTTGTGTTTGTCTTTGTAAATATCGGGCGGTATAATGACACTTTGTGTTTGTCTTTGTAAATATCGGGCGGTATAATGACACTTTATGTTTGTCTTTGTAAATATCGGGCGGTATAATGACACTTTATGTTTGTCTTTGTAAATATCGGGCGGTATAATGACACTTTATGTTTGTCTTTGTAAATATCGGGCGGTATAATGACACTTTGTGTTTGTCTTTGTAAATATCGGGCGGTATAATGACACTTTGTGTTTGTCTTTGTAAATATCGGGCGGTATAATGACACTTTGTGTTTGTCTTTGTAAATATCGGGCGGTATAATGACACTTTGTGTTTGTCTTTGTAAATATCGGGCGGTATAATGACACTTTATGTTTGTCTTTGTAAATATCGGGCGGTATAATGACACTTTGTGTTTGTCTTTGTAAATATCGGGCGGTATAATGACACTTTGTGTTTGTCTTTGTAAATATCGGGCGGTATAATGACACTTTATGTTTGTCTTTGTAAATATCGGGCGGTATAATGACACTTTATGTTTGTCTTTGTAAATATCGGGCGGTATAATGACACTTTATGTTTGTCTTTGTAAATATCGGGCGGTATAATGACACTTTGTGTTTGTCTTTGTAAATATCGGGCGGTATAATGACACTTTGTGTTTGTCTTTGTAAATATCAGGCGGTATAATGACACTTTGTGTTTGTCTTTGTAAATATCGGGCGGTATAATGACACTTTGTGTTTGTCTTTGTAAATATCGGGCGGTATAATGACACTTTATGTTTGTCTTTGTAAATATCGGGCGGTATAATGACACTTTGTGTTTGTCTTTGTGAATATCGGGCGGTATAATGACACTTTGTGTTTGTCTTTGTGAATATCGGGCTATAACGACACTCCAGTGTGATGAATGGCGAGAGGCGGTTTGCCGTCGCTCCCTCTGAAAGCCATCCCACATGGAAGCCATTCGTCACACAGTGATACGAAACACAAGAGCACAGCTTGTTAAATGTTTCATGGCGCTGTAACTGTCGGAGAGGTGACCGCCCCTCCCTTTAGCTGCTCATTTCATGCCTGTCGCTCTTTAGCTCTGTGCAGTGGAAGGCCCCGTTCACCTGTCAATGACCTGACGTGTGTCCTCCTCGCTAAGCTCAACATGCTAACCTACTACCTTGTCTTTTTTCTTCTTCTTCTGTTTCAGACTGTGGATTTCACCGAAACACGCAGAATAATAACACCGAAAAAGACATTACCATGATGCTTCGTACAGTACCCACTGACTCACACACGCACACACGCACACACACACACACACACACACACACACACACACATACTGTACAGTAAACACACACCAAGAATGACGTGGGCCCTTTCCAGGATACAAGTGATGACCTCACTCTATGGTACACAGTGGATGGAGGAGCTGATTGTGAGTGTGCACGTGTCACTGTTTGTTTGTTTGTGTGTGTGTGTGCGCGTACGTGTATACGTGTGCGGACACATTTGTGCGCGGACACACGTTTGTGTGTGTGTGTATATTGTATGAGAGCGTGAACCGTTTCCTCTTTTTTTTTTGTGTCTCTGTATAGCTACCACTTGTAAATTGTGACGAGTACGTGTCAAGAGTTTGTAAGCTGTAACTTTCTGAGAACTATTGTACTAAAAATGCACTCAATAAACGCCTTGGAAAACAAGTCAATCACTATTCGAACTCCGTGCCTCGGCGGGCGATAATTCTGTTTTGGTTTATTGTGGGTAAAGAACGCAGAAGCGCCGGGTTATTATTCAGTAACACGACTGTCAGTGCTATGTGTGCGAGTGTGACGTCTCATGCTTGGCTTCATAATGGCTGGGGAAATAAGCAGCCTTTGTCACCGCCGACTGGCTGGCAGCCGCGTGTTAAG
Organism: Poromitra crassiceps; assembly: GCF_964638095.1. Classification (NCBI taxonomy): domain Eukaryota; kingdom Metazoa; phylum Chordata; class Actinopteri; order Beryciformes; family Melamphaidae; genus Poromitra; species Poromitra crassiceps. The sequence goes on from NC_139639.1 coordinate 20,930,969, forward strand.
AGCCATCAGCCACTAATAAACCAGCCGTCACTCCGGATACACACAAACTTCCCACGAGGTGCATGGCTCCGAGTCTCGCCAAAGAAAATGGCAATATTTTGACAAACTAGTGGGAATTATCCTGCCACCTACACTCCTCTCTCTCTCTCTCTCTCTCTCTCTCTCTCTCACACACACACACTCACACAAGTACAGTAGCCTCTTGAATCCCTAGTTGGCAGAGACTTGCGCAGCTCTTCAGACACTGGAAGGAAGCAAGGTGTAATGATATGGTTAATGAGGTGAGGCAGAAGAGATGGGGATGTATCCAGCTCGGCATACCCCTCATAACTGTTTATTGAGTGTAATTGATTGATAATATCCAGCTTCATATTAGCAGAGAGACTGCTGTGCGGGGGCCTGTGCCAGACAGAGAGGAAGCCAAAAAAGAAACACGAAACAGCCCATTTTCTGCTTTTTCGAGTTTGCGATAGTAAAAGAAAATAAGGAAAAAAGACTCCCTCATCACTTTTTGCCCTTTATTTTTTGTTTTGTGTTTTCATTTTCCATATTTGCTTATGGGGGCTACATGTAATTATGTCACCACAGAGCTGTTGAGGGTCTTTCTTTCCACAGCTGTTGGCAGGGTGCCCATGAGAATTTGAAGACCTCTGGATCAGCGTTGTGCTTGCCCCCCCCTCATGGTTGCAGTGTGTGACAGGGAAAGCTGATCACCATTTGACGCCAGGCTTGACTGCTACCTTGGAGCTGGAACTTGCCTTCCAAAAGGCAGGACAACCCACCCATTTTCCACACCGTATTACCTTATTGCTCAGGAGACACTGCAAGGTCACATGGGTGGCTTAATTGCACTTGTAGAGCTCCACTAATAGTCAATTAAACAGATGTAATAGCCATTCATATGGGTAATGTGCTGTATGGTATCGGCTTCCTAAGCATTCCGTTTAATTGACACTGTTTGTTACTGTAATCGCCGCAATTAGAGAGACAGAAAGGGATATGTGCCCCTGTCACAAAGAGGAACATATTACATTAGGTGTGCATTGAAGGTGTGCATTGATAGCTGGGACAGGTATACAGTGTTTGTGTGTGTGTGTGTGTGTGTGTGTGTGTGTGTGTGTGTGTGTCTGTGTGCGAGCGTGGTGTGTGTGTGTCTGTGTCTGTGCGAGTGTGTGTGTGTGTCTGTGCGAGCGCGCGCGCGTGTGTGTGTGTGTGTGTGTGTGTGTGTGTGTGTGTGTGTGTGTGTGTGTGCCTGCGCGTGCGTGTGTGTCTGGGATGGAGAGAGATTGAGTTGGAGAAACAGGAAGAGATGATGATGAGCGTCCGGGTTCCCTACCTACCAACACGAGGGTCGCAGGTTCGAGCCCTCGTGTTACCTCCGGTTTGGTCGGGCGACCATACAGGATTAAAGGGTATGTTTCCTGGTCGCTACACTGGTGCCCCCTCTGGTCGGTCGGGGCGCCTGTTCAGGGGGGAGAGGAACTGGGGGGGAATAGTGTATTCCTCCCTATCGGAGGAAGCACGTGCTAGTCTACGGCTCTCCCCAGATGGGCAGAGGGGGTGGAGCAACGACCGGGACAGCAGGGGGAATTGGCCATGTGGATAAAATCCAAAAAAAAAATGATAAAAAAAAAATCAGAGATGGCGATGGAAATGAGCGTCCTCTTATATAGTTGATCATCCATAACAGGGTGTTTATAACTGACGAGGGAGCGGGCTCACTTAACTTCACATTAAAGTCACAGGAAGTTTGAAAAGTGACTTCTCAGCAGCAAATCTTTGCCTTAATCAATATTCCCTGAGCAATCACCTGCAAAGAAAGGGATTGGTGCTCAGCGGGGAACTCCTGCAGAGAGAGAGGAGGGGAGAGAGACTCCTGCAGAGAGGGAGAGAGGAGGGGAGAGAGTTGGGGGGGGGGAGCAATCCATCCAGCAGTGCAGATCAGAGTGTGGGAGCAGAAAACTCAGAGTGAATGCTGAGTGAACGACAGTGGAGGAATACTGTGGCCGTAAGACCATGACAAGAGAGAGAGACCTGGCAGGGAGGTAAGACCATGACAAGAGAGAGAGACCTGGCAAGGAGGTAAGACCATGACAAGAGAGAGAGACCTGGAAGGGAGGTAAGACCATGACAAGAGAGAGAGACCTGGAAGGGAGGTAAGACCATGACAAGAGAGAGAGACCTGGCAAGGAGGTAAGACCATGACAAGAGAGAGAGACCTGGAAGGGAGGTAAGACCATGACAAGAGAGAGAGACCTGGCAAGGAGGTAAGACCATGACAAGAGAGAGAGACCTGGCAGGGAGGTAAGACCATGACAAGAGAGAGAGACCTGGAAGGGAGGTAAGACCATGACAAGAGAGAGAGACCTGGCAGGGAGGTAAGACCATGACAAGAGAGAGAGACCTGGCAGGGAGGTAAGACCATGACAAGAGAGAGAGACCTGGCAGGGAGGTAAGACCATGACAAGAGAGAGATACCTGGAAGGGAGGTAAGACCATGACAAGAGAGAGAGACCTGGCAGGGAGGTAAGACCATGACAAGAGAGAGAGACCTGGCAGGGAGGTAAGACCATGACAAGAGAGAGATACCTGGAAGGGAGGTAAGACCATGACAAGAGAGAGAGACCTGGAAGGGAGGTAAGACCATGACAAGAGAGAGAGACCTGGCAGGGAGGTAAGACCATGACAAGAGAGAGATACCTGGAAGGGAGGTAAGACCATGACAAGAGAGAGAGACCTGGAAGGGAGGTAAGACCATGACAAGAGAGAGAGACCTGGAAGGGAGGTAAGACCATGACAAGAGAGAGAGACCTGGCAGGGAGGTAAGACCATGACAAGAGAGAGATACCTGGAAGGGAGGTAAGACCATGACAAGAGAGAGAGACCTGGAAGGGAGGTAAGACCATGACAAGAGAGAGAGACCTGGCAGGGAGGTAAGACCATGACAAGAGAGAGATACCTGGAAGGGAGGTAAGACCATGACAAGAGAGAGAGACCTGGCAGGGAGGTAAGACCATGACAAGAGAGAGAGACCTGGAAGGGAGGTAAGACCATGACAAGAGAGAGAGACCTGGCAGGGAGGTAAGACCATGACAAGAGAGAGATACCTGGAAGGGAGGTAAGACCATGACAAGAGAGAGAGACCTGGAAGGGAGGTAAGACCATGACAAGAGAGAGAGACCTGGAAGGGAGGTAAGACCATGACAAGAGAGAGATACCTGGAAGGGAGGTAAGACCATGACAAGAGAGAGAGACCTGGAAGGGAGGTAAGACCATGACAAGAGAGAGAGACCTGGCAGGGAGGTAAGACCATGACAAGAGAGAGAGACCTGGCAGGGAGGTAAGACCATGACAAGAGAGAGATACCTGGAAGGGAGGTAAGACCATGACAAGAGAGAGAGACCTGGCAGGGAGGTAAGACCATGACAAGAGAGAGAGACCTGGCAGGGAGGTAAGACCATGACAAGAGAGAGATACCTGGAAGGGAGGTAAGACCATGACAAGAGAGAGAGACCTGGAAGGGAGGTAAGACCATGACAAGAGAGAGAGACCTGGCAGGGAGGTAAGACCATGACAAGAGAGAGATACCTGGAAGGGAGGTAAGACCATGACAAGAGAGAGAGACCTGGAAGGGAGGTAAGACCATGACAAGAGAGAGAGACCTGGCAGGGAGGTAAGACCATGACAAGAGAGAGACCTGGAAGGGAGGTAAGACCATGACAAGAGAGAGACCTGGCAGGGAGGTAAGACCATGACAAGAGAGAGAGACCTGGAAGGGAGGTAAGACCATGACAAGAGAGAGACCTGGAAGGGAGGTAAGACCATGACAAGAGAGAGAGACCTGGAAGGGAGGTAAGACCATGACAAGAGAGAGAGACCTGGCAGGGAGGTAAGACCATGACAAGAGAGAGAGACCTGGCAGGGAGGTAAGACCATGACAAGAGAGAGATACCTGGAAGGGAGGTAAGACCATGACAAGAGAGAGAGACCTGGCAGGGAGGTAAGACCATGACAAGAGAGAGAGACCTGGCAGGGAGGTAAGACCATGACAAGAGAGAGATACCTGGAAGGGAGGTAAGACCATGACAAGAGAGAGAGACCTGGAAGGGAGGTAAGACCATGACAAGAGAGAGAGACCTGGCAGGGAGGTAAGACCATGACAAGAGAGAGATACCTGGAAGGGAGGTAAGACCATGACAAGAGAGAGAGACCTGGAAGGGAGGTAAGACCATGACAAGAGAGAGAGACCTGGCAGGGAGGTAAGACCATGACAAGAGAGAGACCTGGAAGGGAGGTAAGACCATGACAAGAGAGAGACCTGGCAGGGAGGTAAGACCATGACAAGAGAGAGAGACCTGGAAGGGAGGTAAGACCATGACAAGAGAGAGACCTGGAAGGGAGGTAAGACCATGACAAGAGAGAGAGACCTGGAAGGGAGGTAAGACCATGACAAGAGAGAGATACCTGGAAGGGAGGTAAGACCATGACAAGAGAGAGATACCTGGAAGGGAGGTAAGACCATGACAAGAGAGAGAGACCTGGAAGGGAGGTAAGACCATGACAAGAGAGAGAGACCTGGCAGGGAGGTAAGACCATGACAAGAGAGAGACCTGGAAGGGAGGTAAGACCATGACAAGAGAGAGACCTGGCAGGGAGGTAAGACCATGACAAGAGAGAGAGACCTGGAAGGGAGGTAAGACCATGACAAGAGAGAGACCTGGAAGGGAGGTAAGACCATGACAAGAGAGAGAGACCTGGAAGGGAGGTAAGACCATGACAAGAGAGAGAGACCTGGCAGGGAGGTAAGACCATGACAAGAGAGAGACCTGGAAGGGAGGTAAGACCATGACAAGAGAGATACCTGGAAGGGAGGTAAGACCATGACAAGAGAGAGATACCTGGAAGGAAGGTAAGACCATGACAAGAGAGAGAGACCTGGAAGGGAGGTAAGACCATGACAAGAGAGAGACCTGGAAGGGATGTAAGACCATGACAAGAGAGAGATACCTGGAAGGGAGGTAAGACCATGACAAGAGAGAGAGACCTGGAAGGGAGGTAAGACCATGACAAGAGAGAGAGACCTGGAAGGGAGGTAAGACCATGACAAGAGAGAGAGACCTGGAAGGGAGGTAAGACCATGACAAGAGAGAGAGACCTGGCAGGGAGGTAAGACCATGACAAGAGAGAGACCTGGAAGGGAGGTAAGACCATGACAAGAGAGAGACCTGGCAGGGAGGTAAGACCATGACAAGAGAGAGAGACCTGGAAGGGAGGTAAGACCATGACAAGAGAGAGACCTGGAAGGGAGGTAAGACCATGACAAGAGAGAGAGACCTGGAAGGGAGGTAAGACCATGACAAGAGAGAGAGACCTGGCAGGGAGGTAAGACCATGACAAGAGAGAGACCTGGAAGGGAGGTAAGACCATGACAAGAGAGATACCTGGAAGGGAGGTAAGACCATGACAAGAGAGAGATACCTGGAAGGAAGGTAAGACCATGACAAGAGAGAGAGACCTGGAAGGGAGGTAAGACCATGACAAGAGAGAGACCTGGAAGGGATGTAAGACCATGACAAGAGAGAGATACCTGGAAGGGAGGTAAGACCATGACAAGAGAGAGAGACCTGGAAGGGAGGTAAGACCATGACAAGAGAGAGAGACCTGGAAGGGAGGTAAGACCATGACAAGAGAGAGAGACCTGGCAGGGAGGTAAGACCATGACAAGAGAGAGAGACCTGGAAGGGAGGTAAGACCATGACAAGAGAGAGAGACCTGGAAGGGATGTAAGACCATGACAAGAGAGAGATACCTGGAAGGGAGGTAAGACCATGACAAGAGAGAGAGACCTGGCAGGGAGGTAAGACCATGACAAGAGAGAGAGACCTGGCAGGGAGGTAAGACCATGACAAGAGAGATACCTGGAAGGGAGGTAAGACCATGACAAGAGAGAGACCTGGAAGGGAGGTAAGACCATGACAAGAGAGAGAGACCTGGCAGGGAGGTAAGACCATGACAAGAGAGAGAGACCTGGAAGGGAGGTAAGACCATGACACGAGAGAGAGACCTGGAAGGGAGGTAAGACCATGACAAGAGAGAGATACCTGGAAGGGAGGTAAGACCATGACAAGAGAGAGATACCTGGAAGGGAGGTAAGACCATGACAAGAGAGAGACCTGGAAGGGAGGTAAGACCATGACAAGAGAGAGAGACCTGGCAGGGAGGTAAGACCATGACAAGAGAGAGAGACCTGGAAGGATGGTAAGACCATGACAAGAGAGAGAGACCTGGCAGGGAGGTAAGACCATGACAAGAGAGAGAGACCTGGAAGGATGGTAAGACCATGACAAGAGAGAGAGACCTGGCAGGGAGGTAAGACCATGACAAGAGAGAGAGACCTGGAAGGGAGGTAAGACCATGACAAGAGAGAGAGACCTGGAAGGGAGGTAAGACCATGACAAGAGAGAGAGACCTGGCAGGGAGGTAAGACCATGACAAGAGAGAGAGACCTGGAAGGGAGGTAAGACCATGACAAGAGAGAGAGACCTGGAAGGGAGGTAAGACCATGACAAGAGAGAGAGACCTGGAAGGGAGGTAAGACCATGACAAGAGAGAGAGACCTGGCAGGGAGGTAAGACCATGACAAGAGAGAGAGACCTGGAAGGGAGGTAAGACCATGACAAGAGAGAGAGACCTGGAAGGATGGTAAGACCATGACAAGAGAGAGATACCTGGAAGGGAGGTAAGACCATGACAAGAGAGAGAGACCTGGAAGGGAGGTAAGACCATGACACGAGAGAGAGACCTGGAAGGGAGGTAAGACCATGACAAGAGAGAGATACCTGGAAGGGAGGTAAGACCATGACAAGAGAGAGATACCTGGAAGGGAGGTAAGACCATGACAAGAGAGAGAGACCTGGAAGGGAGGTAAGACCATGACAAGAGAGAGAGACCTGGAAGGGAGGTAAGACCATGACAAGAGAGAGAGACCTGGAAGGATGGTAAGACCATGACAAGAGAGAGATACCTGGCAGGGAGGTAAGACCATGACAAGAGAGAGAGACCTGGAAGGGAGGTAAGACCATGACACGAGAGAGAGACCTGGAAGGGAGGTAAGACCATGACAAGAGAGAGATACCTGGAAGGGAGGTAAGACCATGACAAGAGAGAGATACCTGGAAGGGAGGTAAGACCATGACAAGAGAGAGATACCTGGAAGGGAGGTAAGACCATGACAAGAGAGAGAGACCTGGAAGGGAGGTAAGACCATGACAAGAGAGAGAGACCTGGAAGGATGGTAAGACCATGACAAGAGAGAGATACCTGGCAGGGAGGTAAGACCATGACAAGAGAGAGAGACCTGGAAGGGAGGTAAGACCATGACACGAGAGAGAGACCTGGAAGGGAGGTAAGACCATGACAAGAGAGAGAGACCTGGAAGGGAGGTAAGACCATGACACGAGAGAGAGACCTGGAAGGGAGGTAAGACCATGACAAGAGAGAGATACCTGGAAGGGAGGTAAGACCATGACAAGAGAGAGAGACCTGGAAGGGAGGTAAGACCATGACAAGAGAGAGAGACCTGGAAGGGAGGTAAGACCATGACAAGAGAGAGAGACCTGGAAGGGATGTAAGACCATGACAAGAGAGAGAGACCTGGAAGGGAGGTAAGACCATGACAAGAGAGAGAGACCTGGAAGGGAGGTAAGACCATGACAAGAGAGAGAGACCTGGAAGGGAGGTAAGACCATGACAAGAGAGAGAGACCTGGAAGGAAGGTAAGACCATGACAAGAGAGAGAGACCTGGAAGGGAGGTAAGACCATGACAAGAGAGAGACCTGGAAGGGAGGTAAGACCATGACAAGAGAGAGAGACCTGGCAGGGAGGTAAGACCATGACAAGAGAGAGAGACCTGGAAGGGAGGTAAGACCATGACAAGAGAGAGAGACCTGGAAGGGAGGTAAGACCATGACAAGAGAGAGACCTGGAAGGGAGGTAAGACCATGACAAGAGAGAGAGACCTGGAAGGGAGGTAAGACCATGACAAGAGAGAGATACCTGGAAGGGAGGTAAGACCATGACAAGAGAGAGAGACCTGGAAGGGAGGTAAGACCATGACAAGAGAGAGACCTGGAAGGGAGGTAAGACCATGACAAGAGAGAGACCTGGAAGGGAGGTAAGACCATGACAAGAGAGAGAGACCTGGAAGGGAGGTAAGACCATGACAAGAGAGAGACCTGGAAGGGAGGTAAGACCATGACAAGAGAGAGACCTGGAAGGGAGGTAAGACCATGACAAGAGAGAGAGACCTGGAAGGGAGGTAAGACCATGACAAGAGAGAGACCTGGAAGGGAGGTAAGACCATGACAAGAGAGAGACCTGGAAGGGAGGTAAGACCATGAGAAGAGAGAGAGACCTGGAAGGGAGGTAACACCATGACAAGAGAGAGATACCTGGCAGGGAGGAAGAGGGAGAGATGCTCAAATAAAATATCAGATCCTTGGCCTTCTTGTATGTGTTTGTATGTTTGTTTTTTTACAGAAAGTATATGTATTTCGCAAACCCAGAGGGCACAACAAGGTAGGGTTGTATCTATCCATTCCATACTGACTGATTGTTTGTTTTGAGAGATTGTCCGAGGCCTAAATCTGATCTGGGAGCTTGCTGGCTCTCCGTAAGATGTGTGCATTATTTACAGTGGAGGCTATAGGAAAAGCCTGGAGCCCAAACTGATATGAGTTTGAAAATGCTTCACAAGCTCCGTGGAGGCTATGCTTATTCCATCTGCATAATATCCTACACTTTCACACCTGGCTTAGACTCACACGTGTCCAAATAAAGAAATATAGCAAGGCAATCCAGTAGCATAGCAGTGGCTGGTCATTTACACTTCATAACTGGTGTCTGTGTGTGTTTGTAAGTATGTATGTATGTTACTATGTAGGTACGGTATGTATGTATGTATATGTATTATGTATTATGTATGTATGTATGTTACTATGTATGTATGTATGTATGTATGTACTGTGTGTGTGTGTGTGTGTGTGTGTGTGTGTGTGTGTGTGTGTGTGTCTAAAGTGCACATGTACCTGCATACTAGGGGTGTCGTGATTTCAATTCTAAATTGAAAATCAATCGAAATGAGCGTTCAATTTCGATCATCGAAATCACAAGGAGAATCATGAGTTTTTCTCTACATGCATCTGAAGAAGAAAAACAACCACATTTCAAAGACGACACAACATAGCTGCCAGTTAACGAGCTCACTGGTGGATGGAGCTGCATGGAGAAACATCAGAACTGGAAAATCCTCCTGGTATAGTGGCGTTATTAGCAGGGTCTTTCTTTCGAGGTTTACAGTATGCCCTGGATATACTGTAATCTTTACAAATCAAGACTCAATAGTCTAACAATGGCTCACACACACACACACACACACACACACACACACACACACACACACACACACACACACACACACACACACACACACACAGTCAAATCGAATCGTGACACTCCTACTGCATACACACACGTGTGTATTTTGAGAGTGCACAGAAGTCAATTGAACATCAGAAAGTGTTTTTGTGTGCATGTGTTTTTATGGTCACCTCAGCCCAGTTCTCCAGAGAGAGAGAGATGCCAGTGATTTGCACTGGATGACTGTACTCACTTATTTGTCCACCTCCATGTGCTGGGACTCATTTGGCCCTCTATGGCCGGCCTTAACAGGTATTGACCTTCAGCTGATGTTTGCTTTCAGCCTGCTTGTGTTGTTGTGGCTTAAGCGATTATACCGCCTCCTAAATGAAAGAGCTTTCCTTCTCTCCCCCTTTTATTGCTTTGAAAGTCAGGGCTGGCCTTTGCACGGCAACACAGCTCATCCCTTTCAATTTATTTCTCTGTAACTTTGGACAATTTGCGTTTATCCTGCTCAGTAATTCAGTTATTGATGGACCCCAATGAATTTTGGTGAACATGGAAATAGCGCTTTCCTTAATCAAGATGTCAGTTGCAAGATTCAGAGTGCATCTCCCTTAATGGTTGAAGACATTTCTCCTTTTGTGTATAGGAGGAGAAATCCAGCACCTGGGTCAAATGAGATTTTATGTCTCCGAGGAGTTCATCAAATTTAATTATGATACATATAATTACCAAAAGCAATCTTGTGTGTGGTAGAAATAATCATTTCAGAGGGATGTTGGCACCTGCAGGGGTAAGGCGTAATTTAGAGACGCTCTGGAGTGACGGGGGAAAGGGAGCGAGCAAGGAAAATGGGCAGGGAGAGAGAGGGAGCGAGAGAGAGAGAGAGGGAGCGAGAGAGAGAGAGAGAGAGAGAGAGAGAAAGAGAGAGAGCGGGAGAGAGAGAGAGAGAGAGAGCGGGAGAGAGAGAGAGCGGGAGAGAGAGAGAGTAGTTGCTGTGTACTCCACAGGGAATAGCCTACAACAGCAGTCGGCCTGTGACGGTCTCCTTTCTCTTACTCACAATGTGGGAAATTAGAAAATAACAGATAAATCTAAACCAACCACTCTCAAAGGCAGTCTGACATTCAGTGTGATCAAAGAATTAAATTACTGGCAGATTTGACAAGTACTTGATTTTGTTTGATTGTGAAATGCCGGTCATCTGTTATCTTTAGGCTTGGAGAAACACACACACACACACACACACACACACACACACACACACACACACACACACACACACACACACACACACACACACACACACACACACACACACACACACACACACACACACACACACACACACACACACACACACACACACACACACACACACACACACACACACACACACACACACACACAGCCTAGCCAAATCCAGATGTTTGCAAATGTGCTGGATTTATCATAACAAAGACACATCTGTAGCGGTGAAGCAGGTACAGCGTGAACAATGAGAGCAGGAGGGAGAGATGAAGCAGGTACAGAGTGAACACAGAGAGCAGGAGGGAGAGATGAAGCAGGTACAGAGTGAACACAGAGAGGGGGAGGGAGAGGTGAAGCAGGTACAGAGTGAACACAGAGAGGGGGAGGGAGAGGTGAAGCAGGTACAGAGTGAACACAGAGAGGGGGAGGGAGAGATGAAGCAGGTACAGAGTGAACACAGAGAGCAGGAGGGAGAGATGAAGCAGGTACAGAGTGAACACAGAGAGGGGGAGGGAGAGGTGAAGCAGGTACAGAGTGAACACAGAGAGGGGGAGGGAGAGGTGAAGCAGGTACAGAGTGAACACAGAGAGGAGGAGGGAGAGGTGAAGCAGGTACAGAGTGAACACAGAGAGGAGGAGGGAGAGGTGAAGCAGGTACAGAGTGAACACAGAGAGCAGGAGGGAGAGATGAAGCAGGTACAGAGTGAACACAGAGAGCAGGAGGGAGAGGTGAAGCAGGTACAGAGTGAACACAGAGAGCAGGAGGGAGAGGTGAAGCAGGTACAGAGTGAACACAGAGGAGGAGGGAGAGGTGAAGCAGGTACAGAGTGAACACAGAGCAGGAGGAGGGAGAGGTGAAGCAGGTACAGAGTGAACACAGAGAGCAGGAGGGAGAGGTGAAGCAGGTACAGAGTGAACACAGAGAGGAGGAGGGAGAGGTGAAGCAGGTACAGAGTGAACACAGAGAGCAGGAGGGAGAGGTGAAGCAGGTACAGAGTGAACACAGAGAGGAGGGAGAGGTGAAGCAGGTACAGAGTGAACACAGAGAGCAGGAGGGAGAGGTGAAGCAGGTACAGAGTGAACACAGAGCAGGAGGGAGAGGTGAAGCAGGTACAGAGTGAACACAGAGAGCAGGAGGGAGAGGTGAAGCAGGTACAGAGTGAACACAGAGGAGGAGGGAGAGGTGAAGCAGGTACAGAGTGAACACAGAGAGCAGGAGGGAGAGGTGAAGCAGGTACAGAGTGAACACAGAGAGCAGGAGGGAGAGGTGAAGCAGGTACAGAGTGAACACAGAGAGGAGGAGGGAGAGGTGAAGCAGGTACAGAGTGAACACAGAGAGCAGGAGGGAGAGGTGAAGCAGCTACAGAGTGAACACAGAGAGGAGGAGGGAGAGGTGAAGCAGGTACAGAGTGAACACAGAGAGGAGGAGGGAGAGGTGAAGCAGGTACAGAGTGAACACAGAGAGCAGGAGGGAGAGATGAAGCAGGTACAGAGTGAACACAGAGCAGGAGGGAGAGGTGAAGCAGGTACAGAGTGAACACAGAGAGGAGGGAGAGGTGAAGCAGGTACAGAGTGAACACAGAGAGCAGGAGGAGGGAGAGGTGAAGCAGGTACAGAGTGAACACAGAGAGCAGGAGGGAGAGGTGAAGCAGGTACAGAGTGAACACAGAGAGGAGGGAGAGGTGAAGCAGGTACAGAGTGAACACAGAGAGCAGGAGGAGGGAGAGGTGAAGCAGGTACAGAGTGAACACAGAGAGCAGGAGGGAGAGGTGAAGCAGCTACAGAGTGAACACAGAGAGGAGGGAGAGGTGAGTTACATTATGATGGCTCCAGGATCAGAGCCTTAATTGGTTCCTTCTGAGGAGAGGGGAGGGGCTGCGGGTTACAAGGAGGGACATCACCCCCCTCTTCTCTCTCTCTCTTTCACACACATACATACACACACACACACGCACACACACACACACACACACACACACACATATCCCCACCCATCCCAGGAACCCCCCGCAGAGTCTAATCCCACACAGAGCCCCTCTCGGCTCCGCCCGCCTTCGATCGCTGCGAAAATCAATGAAATATTTTCCCACCAAAATGAAGAGGAACAACGGGTGAGATCCGCACGTCAAGGTCTGCCTAATTACAGAGTTCACACAAAAGGGCTCCTTTGCTTCACAGCTGGCAGAGGAGAGAGGGAGAGGCTGGAGGAGGAGGAGGAGGAGGAGGAGAGAGGGAGAGGCTGGAGGAGGAGGAGAGAGGGAGAGGCTGGAGGAGGAGGAGGAGGAGGAGGAAGAGAGCGGATACTTAGTGAGCGCTGAAGGTCATCTGCTTCCCACTCGTCACTCCCATAATCTCCAATATCAGCTTCAGACCTCACAACCTTGGCTACCAAAGCACATCTGATCCTCTGACATCGCCCCGTGTTCCTGGCGACGGCTGTGCGCGCAGCAGCGTGCCGTGCCAGCAACTAAAAGCCTTCTCCATCTTTGTCTCCATCCCTGATGTGTGAGGAGACATGCCGCTGTTTTATCACATTGAACCCTCAAAATGGAAGTAGAATCCCTGCTTCATCTTTCTATGAGAGAAAGGCCAACTGCTTCGTCTTTGCCTTGGGTAACTGTACGAGGTCAACCGTGTCTTCCTTTACCCGTACAATACTTCTTCATTATCTCCACTGTGCCCTTAACGTGACTGCCCTCTCAGGGTGATGCAAGAAAGTGGACTGTGACAGGCGCCGCTGACTCCTCTTTAACGAGGGCGTTGAGATAAAGACAATATGTAAAAATTCCCTCCACGTCTGCCTCCAGCCTCTTGCGTCAAGGAGGACGGTTACGACTAGATCACTACCTCTGATGTAGACACACCTGTATCACAACCACTGCAGGTAGGTAGCTGATGAAAACCTTCCCCAGCTCTATGATATGCAGATCGGATCACAGTTGAAAATAGAGCACTTTTCTCGGCACATTACGTACTTCCAGAGACTTCTCAAACATATAATTTCTATGGCCGAGCACCGCAGTAACGTGTATGTGAAGCATAATGATGTGAGTATGCAAACATTGCTTAATGGCCGTAATTACTGTACTTCAGCAGCACCTGAGGTCTCAACAGATGCTCAGAGAATGAGGGCCACATTGCATAGACGCCCTTCAGCTGCTATAATGCTCTTCATACTTGGTGAAGAGGGATACACGGCACAGTCATACTTTATATGACATTGTTAACTGTGGCGGTGGCAGTACTCCGTAGAGAATATACAACACACTTAAGTTTACGACTCGCCAGTGCGCGCGCGCTGGATGAGATCCTGAGGATAAAAAAAGAACTTATAAAACAGATAGTTCCGGTCCTCCGTTCTGATTGGCCGAGGCATGTTCAAAGTAAAATAGCCGATAAACTCACACCTGTGCTAACCTTAAACCGGCGCTCATACCAGAAACTATACAGCTATATTGCTCAGAAGGACAACATTTAGGTCTCATTATGATCGGATTATTATTGATTACGATTTAATGAACATTTGCATTCTTTGTCGTTGCAATCATGCAACGTGTCGCACGTCGCCTTGTGCAACAGTTATTCCTACGATGGCGACGCACGGCCTCACTGATTATGGCTTAAACACAGACAGGTGCATGTCGCCCCAGCGTCGCCCCCCCCCCCCCCTCACCACAAGCCTTTGTAAGGCAAAAGGAGAGAGACTGCAGGTGGGTGTTTTCATTTCACCCACTCCAGTTAACAAACAGCACTACAATCTGTCAAACACTGTGATTACGGGGAGAATTATACAGTAGCGTGAAAAAGCAAAAAAAAAGATTCTCATCTCGGGGGGTGCAGGACCGACGCTGGTCCTCTCTCTAATCTATACATATACATGTCCGTTTGTTAGCGCTTACATTTCTGCCTGTGTGTACAGCATGTGTGCATGTGTGTGTGTGTGTGTGTGTCCAGATGGCGGCTCCTCTGATGGAAGTAGCTATGTGTGGGTGAGTTGTAACTCAAGAGGCTGGATGGAGGACAGACTAAGTGGCTCTCAGGGGATAGTCGATCGGTTGTTAAAGACAGTGGAGAGAGAGAGAGACACACAACAGCCTTAACGCACGCTAACAGCCAAAACACAGACACACTGTCTTGGTTGGCGCGTAATTGTTATAGACAGGCAGCCATCCGCGTGTCCTCTCAGTCGATCTCTTCCCGACACTCTCACAGCGACCTTTCACCTCTTCTTTCGCCCATTAATATGACACAGAAATAGAATGTATAGTGACAGAATAAAATAAATGATTGGGTAACTACTGCCATGGAGTTAGAGCTCTCATCTCGGCTGAGAACTTAAACCCCTCCCCCCCCTCAATCTTTAGACTTTGGGAATAGCTGGCGTTCTGGTCGACTTTGCAATTAACCAGACATCTCATGAGTATTTAATGTCACTTCAAATGAGTTCCATTTCTCACATGTCCATTATTCTAGATTTGTATTCATCTCGACCCTGGTGCTTCCATCATCGGGAGCGAAAGCTTTTGTTCCAAATCAGACACCATGCATTTGTGACAATTCAAAGCTCAAACCGCTCCGGGGAGGGGAGGGGGTGGGGGATGGTTGTGAGGGGCAAAAACCTGAATTTGAAATTGCGTCGACGCAGCACAAGATCCCTCTCCCCTCCGAGATCAGCACCGTCGCCCCGATACCTCCCGAATTCCCTCGACACCCACATGTGGGGCACTATCTGGAGTGATGAAGGGAGAGGAATGCCAAACGATAACCGAGTCCCTCCAGACGTCTCCATCCCCACCCCACCCCTGCCCTCCTTTCTGCTCTTCTCTCCACTTAACCATCCGCACCGACGCCGCCATCGTCCTCATGAGGCGCGGCAAATGCAGCTGCTGTCAGCTGCTGCCGAGGGCCTCCGGGCTGATCTCTCACTCTGCGGAATGCCGGGTGCCATAACGAACACTGCACCCCTCCTCCATTCACCCTCGTCGTCCTCCATCTTGTTTCAGAGAGGGCTGTGGGTTAGCGGCACCGGCAAAGCTGACACAAGGTCAAAGAGAGAAGTGAATGAAATGCGTTATTTCATTCAAATTCATGAAGGGCCCCTCAAAAGCAAATCCATCTGATGAAGTAATTTTTTTTTTTTTAATAAAGGGAGCTCATATAATGTCAGTAGGGATGCACGATATGTTTGTTTGTTTTCAGCCGATACCGATACCCAATAATTGCCTGCTAGTAAAGTAGCCTAGTTCAAAAAAGTACTCAAACAAATAAAAAAAACTGGCGAAAAGCAAGAAAAATAGCAGCGGATACATTTGGCAAATATCACATTAAGAATAAGCATTGCTTCTTCAGAGGGAAAATCTGTACTACACTGCACTACACGTGTGCACAGCTCTCATTAAACGGCTGAAGTCCTGAGGCGAGTAGGTCCTGAGGCGAGTAGGGAGCGTGTAGGAGAGGCTGCTGAAGTCCTGAGGTGAGTAGGGAGTGTGTAGGAGAGGCTGAAGTCCTGAGGCGAGTAGGGAGTGTGTACAGTAGGAGAGGCTGAAGTCCTGAGGTGAGTAGGGAGCATGTAGGAGAGGCTGAAGTCCTGAGGTGAGTAGGGAGTGTGTAGGAGAGGCTGAAGTCCTGAGGCGAGCAGGGAGTGTGTAGGAGAGGCTGAAGTCCTGAGGTGAGCAGGGAGCGTGTAGGAGAGGCTGAAGTCCTGAGGCGAGCAGGGAGTGTGTAGGAGAGGCTGAAGTCCTGAGGCGAGCAGGGAGTGTGTAGGAGAGGCTGAAGTCCTGAGGCGAGTAGGGAGCATGTAGGAGAGGCTGAAGTCCTGAGGCGAGCAGGGAGTGTGTAGGAGAGGCTGAAGTCCTGAGGCGAGCAGGGAGCGTGTAGGAGAGGCTGAAGTCCTGAGGTGAGCAGGGAGTGTGTAGGAGAGGCTGAAGTCCTGAGGCGAGTAGGGAGCATGTAGGAGAGGCTGAAGTCCTGAGGCGAGCAGGGAGTGTGTAGGAGAGGCTGAAGTCCTGAGGCGAGCAGGGAGCGTGTAGGAGAGGCTGAAGTCCTGAGGTGAGCAGGGAGTGTGTAGGAGAGGCTCTGGGAACTTGAGTCATTACCAACAGCTGTCTGTCAGTTGGGGCCTGGCCCCTGACAGCTGAAGGGTGAATGAGACATGCCTAGCTCCCTACACCCTATACGCCCTCCTACTCCCCCCTGCTCACAATAATCATAACTCAGACCTCTGACACACCGTGTGTTACACCAGGGAGATGCAGGCCTACACTATGCACTGACCATATATGATGTGTTACACCAGGGAGATGCAGGCCTACAGTATGCACTGACCATATATGATGTGTTACACCAGGGAGATGCAGGCCTACACTATACACTGACCATATATGATGTGTTACACCAGGGAGATGCAGGCCTACAGTATACACTGACCATATATGATGTGTTACACCAGGGAGATGCAGGCCTACACTATACACTGACCATATATGATGTGTTACACCAGGGAGATGCAGGCCTACACTATACACTGACCATATATGATGTGTTACACCAGGGAGATGCAGGCCTACACTATGCACTGACCATATATGATGTGTTACACCAGGGAGATGCAGGCCTACACTATACACTGACCATATATGATGTGTTACACCAGGGAGATGCAGGCCTACACTATACACTGACCATATATGATGTGTTACACCAGGGAGATGCAGGCCTACACTATACACTGACCATATATGATGTGTTACACCAGGGAGATGCAGGCCTACACTATGCACTGACCATATATGATGTGTTACACCAGGGAGATGCAGGCCTACACTATGCACTGACCATATATGATGTGTTACACCAGGGAGATGCAGGCCTACACTATGCACTGACCATATATGATGTGTTACACCAGGGAGATGCAGGCCTACACTATGCACTGACCATATATGATGTGTTACACCAGGGAGATGCAGGCCTACACTATGCACTGACCATATATGATGTGTTACACCAGGGAGATGCAGGCCTACACTATGCACTGACCATATATGATGTGTTACACCAGGGAGATGCAGGCCTACACTATACACTGACCATATATGATGTGTTACACCAGGGAGATGCAGGCCTACACTATGCACTGACCATATATGATGTGTTACACCAGGGAGATGCAGGCCTACACTATACACTGACCATATATGATGTGTTACACCAGGGAGATGCAGGCCTACACTATGCACTGACCATATATGATGTGTTACACCAGGGAGATGCAGGCCTACACTATGCACTGACCATATATGATGTGTTACACCAGGGAGATGCAGGCCTACACTATGCACTGACCATATATGATGTGTTACACCAGGGAGATGCAGGCCTACAGTATGCACTGACCATATATGATGTGTTACACCAGGGAGATGCAGGCCTACACTATACACTGACCATATATGATGTGTTACACCAGGGAGATGCAGGCCTACAGTATGCACTGACCATATATGATGTGTTACACCAGGGAGATGCAGGCCTACAGTATGCACTGACCATATATGATGTGTTACACCAGGGAGATGCAGGCCTACAGTATGCACTGACCATATATGATGTGTTACACCAGGGAGATGCAGGCCTACACTATACACTGACCATATATGATGTGTTACACCAGGGAGATGCAGGCCTACACTATGCACTGACCATATATGATGTGTTACACCAGGGAGATGCAGGCCTACAGTATGCACTGACCATATATGATGTGTTACACCAGGGAGATGCAGGCCTACACTATACACTGACCATATATGATGTGTTACACCAGGGAGATGCAGGCCTACAGTATGCACTGACCATATATGATGTGTTACACCAGGGAGATGCAGGCCTACAGTATGCACTGACCATATATGATGTGTTACACCAGGGAGATGCAGGCCTACAGTATGCACTGACCATATATGATGTGTTACACCAGGGAGATGCAGGCCTACAGTATGCACTGACCATATATGATGTGTTACACCAGGGAGATGCAGGCCTACACTATACACTGACCATATATGATGTGTTACACCAGGGAGATGCAGGCCTACACTATGCACTGACCATATATGATGTGTTACACCAGGGAGATGCAGGCCTACAGTATGCACTGACCATATATGATGTGTTACACCAGGGAGATGCAGGCCTACACTATGCACTGACCATATATGATGTGTTACACCAGGGAGATGCAGGCCTACACTATGCACTGACCATATATGATGTGTTACACCAGGGAGATGCAGGCCTACACTATGCACTGACCATATATGAAGGGGGCACTGCAGGATATTAAAGACGGATGGGAGCCAGCAAGAAGCACCGCCAAGGTGTTCTCGTTATTCACTATTCTGTGTCTTGAACATAGATATTGTGCGTCCATTCCGCTGCGTAATGGCCGATTCATGCTATATACTGCAAGCTGGACTTAAACCATTGCTCAGTCCACTCTTTGAATAGGATCGGCTCGCTTTGCCTATAGAAGAGTGTAGTGTTTCCCGTTGCTCCACCTGCAGGAGTGGTGGCCGGGTTTAGGTCAGATTTCCGGGCGGCCCGTCGGCCAGAAAACACAAGGGAGTTTAATATCACATGAAATGGGAGCCAAAAGGGAGGCAGCGTGATCCAAGACTCATCAAATATAATAGGCTGCATTGTTCAGCAGGGTAGGGAGCTGCCCTGACATACAGTGAGAGTGCTTTAATCTCATGCATCTGTGGAGCTCTATATTACACACAGTTTGGCCAACAGGACGACGTGCTGCGCGGAGATTAAACCTGACAGTCCTTCCTGGCCTCAACTCAACCTTATCTTTGTTTTGTTCTGCTACATTGCAAACCATTAGCAGTACTTATTCCCTATGTTTCTGTTTGTTTATCTATCTGTGCATGCGACTGTGTGTATTATCGCGGCATTGCATTTTTGTCACCTCATTAGCATATTTGTTCATATTCCACTCTCAAGCGGTCTTTTGGCCCAATCTGCTGTCTGAGGGAATGATATTTACTAAAATGAGGCCCCCGAACAGCCACGCCGTGTTGATAATAATGATAGAAATCCACTTTTTCTCTTTGACGCATGAACGCGTTTGAGATTTAATGGCCATATGCTGGAGCTGTTGCCGTGGCTGCCGCTGTTATTGTTGTTGATTGTTTTTAATCTTGCCGAGTGTTGGACATCAAACGGACGATCCAAGGCTACCCCCTGACTGGGTAATGTAGATGATAAGAGAGTCCCGAGGCAGTGTGCGCGCGTGTGTGTGTGTGTGTGTGTGTGTGCGTGTATGAGCGTATGCGCATGCACGCCCCCTGTTGTGAGTGTGCCAGAAGGAAGTGCTTGAAATATTTGTGTGCATGGATGAGTTTTGCCTGCATGTTTGCCTCGCTTGCCTTAACCCTTGTGCATCATTTCATTAATTAATTGTGTGTGTGTGTGTGTGTGTGTGTGTGTGTGTGTGTGTGTGTGTGTGTGTGTGTGTGTGTGTGTGCGTGTGTGCGTGCGTGCGTGTGCCGCAGGGCCCTCTATCAGGCAACAGATAAGCTGCCTGCTGCCTGCTGGGTCAGGTCCTTTGAGGAAGCAACCAGGCAATCTACAACCCCATACCCAGGCTGCTCAGATAGGAGACCTCCCTCTGAGGCAGACCAAACACTTTGTGAGGCAGATGGGAGGTTACATGGGGGAAGTGTGCGTGTATGCGTGCGTGCGTGCGTGTTATGGTGGGGAGGAGTTATTGGAAAACAACAGATTAGCTGCAATCACTATCCTTAAGCAGGGCCAATATGTGTGCTTGTGCGTGTGTGTGTGTGTGTGTGTGTGTGTGTGTGTGTGTGTGTGTGTGTGTGTGTGTGTGCGTGCGTGTGTGTGTATGTGTGTGAATGACATGTAAACAAGGCTTATCACTGACCATGTGTCCACCTTTAGCTCCACACATCAGAGGTCTGGGTATGCGTCGATGGTCCTGATGTGTCGCAGCAGAGAGGACACACTTGTGTACACTTGAGCAAGCTGCTCGTGTGTGTTCATTTGTCAGTCCATAATATATTTATATATAGATATAGATATAGATAGATACAGTATATCTATGTGGGCAACAGTCATTAACCAAAGTGAGACAAATGAGTGTGTGATGAGACGTCAGTGATGGCCGACAGACCCGTGTGTTTATGGCAATAATCGACTCCCATTAGCTTAAGGCCAATGACCTGCTGGGAGTGATTGAGGAGAAGCCTCCAGATTAAATTACCAGTCTCACACATACAGTAGGCACACGCACACCCACACACTCGTACACACACGCACACGCACACACACACACACACAAAGGTATAGTGTTCATACTGAAAACTTCATAGTGTACACTGTAAACATCAGCTTCTGTTTGCCATTGTGACTTCAACTCCATTTCAAATGCTGTTTTCTTCATCCATAATATTGGCATATTATGCCAAGATTGAATAGATCTCATCTCCACAAGTCCTCCACAGAGTGCACTGTACTTCTGCTCCCAGTGCAGATCACAAGTCCTCCACAGAGTGCACTGTACTTCTGTTCCCAGTGCAGATCACAAGTCATCCACAGAGTGTACTGTACATCTGTTCCCAGTGCAGATCACAAGTCCTCCACAGAGTGTACTGTACTTCTGTTCCCAGTGCAGATCACAAGTCCTCCACAGAGTGTACTGTACTTCTGTTCCCAGTGCAGATCACAAGTCCTCCACAGAGTGTACTGTACTTCTGTTCCCAGTGCAGATCACAAGTCCTCCACAGAGTGTACTGTACTTCTGTTCCCAGTGCAGATCACTAGTCCTCCACAGAGTGTACTGTACATCTGTTCCCAGTGCAGATCACAAGTCCTCCACAGAGTGTACTGTACTTCTGTTCCCAGTGCAGATCACAAGTCCTCCACAGAGTGTACTGTACTTCTGTTCCCAGTGCAGATCACAAGTCCTCCACAGAGTGTACTGTACTTCTGTTCCCAGTGCAGATCACAAGTCCTCCACAGAGTGTACTGTACTTCTGTTCCCAGTGCAGATCACAAGTCCTCCACAGAGTGTACTGTACTTCTGCTCCCAGTGCAGATCACAAGTCCTCCACAGAGTGTACTGTACATCTGTTCCCAGTGCAGATCACAAGTCCTCCACAGAGTGTACTGTACTTCTGCTCCCAGTGCAGATCACAAGTCCTCCACAGAGTGTACTGTACTTCTGTTCCCAGTGCAGATCACAAGTCCTCCACAGAGTGTACTGTACTTCTGCTCCCAGTGCAGATCACAAGTCCTCCACAGAGTGTACTGTACTTCTGCTCCCAGTGCAGATCACAAGTCCTCCACAGAGTGTACTGTACTTCTGCTCCCAGTGCAGATCACAAGTCCTCCACAGAGTGTACTGTACATCTGTTCCCAGTGCAGATCACAAGTCCTCCACAGAGTGTACTGTACTTCTGTTCCCAGTGCAGATCACAAGTCCTCCACAGAGTGTACTGTACTTCTGTTCCCAGTGCAGATCACAAGTCCTCCACAGAGTGTACTGTACTTCTGCTCCCAGTGCAGATCACAAGTCCTCCAGAGTGTACTGTACATCTGTTCCCAGTGCAGATCACAAGTCCTCCACAGAGTGTACTGTACTTCTGTTCCCAGTGCAGATCACAAGTCCTCCACAGAGTGTACTGTACATCTGTTCCCAGTGCAGATCACAAGTCCTCCACAGAGTGTACTGTACTTCTGTTCCCAGTGCAGATCACAAGTCCTCCACAGAGTGCACTGTACTTCTGTTCCCAGTGCAGATCACAAGTCATCCACATAGTGTACTGTACTTCTGTTCCCAGTTCAGATCACAAGTCCTCCACAGAGTGTACTGTACATCTGTTCCCAGTGCAGATCACAAGTCCTCCACAGAGTGTACTGTACTTCTGTTCCCAGTGCAGATCACAAGTCCTCCACAGAGTGTACTGTACATCTGTTCCCAGTGCAGATCACAAGTCATCCACAGAGTGTACTGTACATCTGTTCCCAGTGCAGATCACAAGTCCTCCACAGAGTGCACTGTACTTCTGTTCCCAGTCAGGATCACAAGTCATCCACATAGTGTACTGTACTTCTGTTCCCAGTGCAGATCACAAGTCCTCCACAGAGTGTACTGTACTTCTGTTCCCAGTGCAGATCACAAGTCCTCCACAGAGTGTACTGTACTTCTGTTCCCAATGCAGATCACAAGTCCTCCACAGAGTGTACTGTACTTCTGTTCCCAGTGCAGATCACAAGTCCTCCACAGAGTGTACTTTACTTCTGTTCCCAGTGCAGATCACAAGTCCTCCACAGAGTGTACTGTACTTCTGTTCCCAGTGCAGATCACAAGTCCTCCACAGAGTGCACTGTACTTCTGCTCCCAGTGCAGATCACAAGTCCTCCACAGAGTGTACTGTACTTCTGCTCCCAGTGCAGATCACAAGTCCTCCACAGAGTGTACTGTACATCTGTTCCCAGTGCAGATCACAAGTCCTCCACAGAGTGTACTGTACTTCTGTTCCCAGTGCAGATCACAAGTCATCCACAGAGTGTACTGTACTTCTGTTCCCAGTGCAGATCACAAGTCCTCCACAGAGTGTACTGTACTTCTGTTCCCAGTGCAGATCACAAGTCCTCCACAGAGTGTACTGTACTTCTGTTCCCAGTGCAGATCACAAGTCCTCCACAGAGTGTACTGTACTTCTGTTCCCAGTGCAGATCACAAGTCCTCCACAGAGTGTACTGTACTTCTGTTCCCAGTGCAGATCACAAGTCCTCCACAGAGTGTACTGTACTTCTGTTTCCAGTGCAGATCACAAGTCCTCCACAGAGTGTACTGTACTTCTGTTCCCAGTGCAGATCCATTCAGCTAATGGCTGCCTATTCATTTTTGCAAGAGGGAATACCACTGTTATAAAGAATCTTTGCCCACTGAAGTTGAAAATAAAAGAATCTTTGCTCACTGAAGCTGAAAATAAACTAAGTGGAACAACAATATCCTTATCCTTCAATATGTTTTCCGTATGAAAGTCAAATGGATCTCTGCCAATAATAGCCCATGTTTAGTGCATGAATTCTGCTTATTTATACAAAAAATAATCTGTCTTCATAAATCCGATTACTTCAGCTGGCTCTTATTAAGGAAATGTGCCTCCGCATATTGACAAGGAATTAAAGCGTTGCACATGCAAGACATGCGGTGACATGCTGTGCCACAATAAGCCATCCATCCTTATGTAAAATGCAACTGAGTCAACTACATTATTACAAAATGTATCAGAGATATATCATCTAATATGAATCTATTATTATTATCATCCTACTGCTATAATTCGAGGGTCCGTCCGTCTTTTTTGCAAGGCGCAATTGTGTTGCAATCGCCTGCAAAATTTGACAAAAAAGCGTTACAAAACGTTTACAAAGGATATTAAAAAAAACATAAGATTACACAGATCTCAGAGAAAATGTGTGTTCTAGACCATCATGATGGAATAGAGAGAAGATACACGTATAGCAACAGTTTTGTCTTACAAAGCCAGTGATTTTATATGATAAAGCTGGGAACCTGTGTATATCAAGTAGTCCCTCAGACTATAGATTGTGATAATCCAGGTGCCGGGGAGGAAGAGACAAGTTAATGAAACTGTCACCTAATACCAGATGTATCAAATTACCTTGCCAGATCTGGTCTGATTTAATGAAGGATTTGATCCCTGAAGCAGGAAGCCTTAAAATAAAAGGATAGAGTTGTCATTACCTAAATCCATTATACAGGGAAAATGTTAATCTTATCACTTAAGCAAGGACTTGGTTGTCTGATCAGACTTGCAATGAGTGGATATAAAGTTTGATACTTTGAAATTGGAGAGGAGTGAGTTTATTTTGTTACTCTTGTGGGCTATTTCAATCCAGGACATCATGTTCCAGTGGAATGATTTCCCTGGAACCAATCAGTGGCGCTGTGCATAATCATGCAGATGGGCCGGGCCGACTGGATTTCTTAGAACCAAATAAGCTACTAACAGCCCCAGAGGAGGCCAGGAGGAAGACAGGAGAGGAGGAGGAGGAAAGCAGAGTAGAGTGGTGGAGATAGCCAGCTAAGTCGCCAATATAACCAAAATGAAGTTGCATAATCAACATTGCTAGATACAGTATGTGTAACATTATAGCCTAGACCTCTGGGTTGTTATTGAAAGCACTGGACACTAAAAGCACATTGGGCATTAAAGGCGCCTACACATGTCCCATTGTTTTTCTATGGGGGAAGAGCGGCGCTTCTCAACTAGGCGGCAGCGCTCCCCTTGGCGACGTGCACAGCTCCATGTTGCCACTTTGCTCTGCGCTCAAAGTTCAAAATATCTCAACGCTGACCTACTTATGTTATACGCACTTAGTTATGAGTGCAACCAATCAGAGGGGAAGAAGATAGCCTCTGTATATGCTCGCCTCTTGTCCTGCAGATTTGCGCTCCGCTCAGCAGATCGCTCTACCTCGCGGTGAGAAAAGTGCAGAACGCTTATCCTTCAGAGCATTGTGGTCGGGGGTGGTGGAGGCGGCGTAAACACTTGCCTTACATACCGGAAACCAGAGTGCCATTCCCAGCGTTTCCAAAGTCTACATTTCAACGCTACTGTGTAAGTCACATTTAACATTTTTGTTATTTAACCATAACCATAACCATAACCAAGTTGTCTTAGTTGCCTAACCATAACCCAAGTTCATGGCCACATTAGCCAGCTCTGACTGGGGGATCCCAAGGCGTACGTTCCCAGGCCAGCGTGGAGATCTCCACCTAGCCCTCGGTCTGCCCCGTGGTCTCCTCCCAGCTGGGCTTGCCTGGAACACCACCTTAGGGAGGCGACCAGGTGGCATCCTTACCAGATGCCCGAACAACCTCGACCACCTCCTTTCTATGCGAAGGAGCAGCGTCTCTACTCAGAGTGAGCGGCTCTACGGATGACTGAGCAACAACAACCCAAGTTGTTGTTTTCAAATGAACCAATGTTTTTCAAATGCTCGAAATGCTCCTGTGGATGGAGGACTTGTTGAAATGTTGATATGCAACGTATCTTTGGTTCACCAACGTTGAGATTTAATAACGTCTCCGTGGTTGGTAGAAATGTAACATGCCAACATTTTATTCTGGCGACTGGGTTGAGATAAGAAAAGGGAATGTGAGATGAATGGAGTGAGAGAGGAAGGGACGGTAAATGAGAGAACAGGAGCGGGCTGAGCAGAAGAGAAGAGGATAAAGGAGAAGATGGAGGATGTAGAGGAGGGTAAAGCACAGGGCAGAATGGTCAAGGAGATAAGATGGTATAGGCTAAGATTAAATGAGAAGAGAGAGAGAAGAGGAGAGGAGAATAGAGGGAACAGAAGAGAGAGAAGAGAAATATTGATAGTATTCTGTTACATCACCACACGGCCATCTTGGTGGGAAAATAACAGGTGATTGTAATCAATTAACAGGTGTTTACAATCAAGTGACACAGACAGCCAATGAGCTGTGTTTATTGTAGTGCCATATTGGTAGGAAAATGCTTGTGACATCATATGAATAGAGGAGAAGAGATTTAATTGAATGGCCTGTCTAAACGGGATGGAGATAGATAGATAGATAGATAGACTTTATTGCAGACTCAAGGTCCATACAAAAATACAGTCAAATACACATAATACAAAAAAGATTAAAAGAAAACACAAAATAAAAAAAGTCTAGTGACTTAAAAGACACCTATACCAGTGCTCCCAAAGCTGAGACGTGCAGCGTGTGGCACTGTACGCAATGTTCACCAGCACCACCACAAGTTGATTTTCAGAATCATTTAGCCGACAGATAAACCTGTACATTACATTTCTCAAGACAGAGGGGGAGATAACAGTGTGTTGGTGAAAATATGAAAGGATAACCGCAACGCAACAGAAGAGCAAAGAAGAATGAGGAGAAAACAAACAGAATAAGGAAGTGAAATAAAGCTGGTGGGCATGCAAGAGGGGAAGGGAAAGACACTAGCGATAATAGACTAGCAGAGCTAAATAGATATCTTGCATCAGTATCCTGGATGGCCAAGATACTGTGTGTCTGCACATCCTTGCCAGATAGGACAGCAGAAGATGGATGAGGTGGGCAAATATGCTTGTGCTCATTCTATAACACATAATGGACACTCGGGTGATAACAGCATGGTCGAGTTTTGTGTGTGTGTGTGTGTGTGTGTGTGTGTGTGTGTGTGTGTGTGTCTGTGTGTGTGGGGGTGTGTGTGCGTACGTACATGTGTGTGTGCGTGCTGGCTTATCTTCGCACTATGCATTTGTGTGTGCATGTGTGTAGGTGGATGCATATTGATGTGTGTTTTGTTTGTGTCTGTGTGTTCCTCAAGCGATCAAGTGTGTCTTTATCTGTACATGTTTGCATGTGTGTGTGTGTGTGTGTGTGTGTGTGTGTGTGTGCGCGCATACGATTTAGCAGATGGGCCCTGATAATTCTCTGACTACTGTTGCTCATTTTGATCCCTTATAATAAACAAACAAAATATTTGGAAACTATTATTCCAGGAACATTTCAGCTGGCCAAACATTTCAGTTATTTTGTATCCGTCAAGTTAATTTAGGCTACGGTTTCCGTTCTGTTGTTTAACAAACACAAAACTCAACAAACAAAATCTCACTGTAAATAAGAAATGCTGTTTAGGGAAATGTTTGACGAGAATTGATTGGCACAATGCCAAAAACTAGGAACGAAGTCCCAGGTTGGAAATAACTGGAACAATCCTTTAAGCTTGTTCAAATGTGCACAAATCCTCACACACACAGACACACACACACACACACACACACACACACACACACACACACACACACACACACACACACACACACACACACACACCGTTACAAGTTTAAATCTGAATATAAAAGGTTTTTTTGCTAACAGTGCACACAGTTTGTAAGTTTCGCGCTCTTTCCTTCACATAAAACATGAAAAACACATTTATCTTCAATCTGTTTACTTTCTCAGCAAGTTGTTTTGTGTTTCTGTTTGTTACTTTTTGAAAAATAAATAAATAAAGACACTCCATCAAAGTTAGCCTCTGCCGTTTGCTTTACTTCTATGTATAGATCACAGGCGACTTCCGCGACTGTTTGTAGCCATCTGAGCTACGCATGCACACAGCAAGGGGCAGCGACTCATGTCTGCACATCTCTACAGAGGTGTGTTTGTGAATAAAAATGTGTCGTTAGAATGATTCTCAGATTATGGAAAAGTACTTCCTCTCCAGACTTGAAAAAATGGGTAGAATTCATGTCAGAAATAGTATCAGAACACGTCAGCTATAGAGTCAATGATAAAGCTGACAATTGTAAGAGGGCATGGGACTGCTTTTTTGTTTTTTAGAACTTTATTTTTCGCTTTTTGAATTTGGATGGCAGTTGGCGGGAACCAGATGATGGCTACCGCCCCTGGGCTGAAATCTCTATTAACGGAGGAGCCCTTCACGAAGGTGAAGGCGCGTTGCTCAGGAGGGATGAGGAGCGGAGGAACATGAGACAAGGCGCAGCAACCAAGATTAAGGAGGTGTGAGAAACACCCGAAACATGAAAGAAGAAGAAGAACCAGATCTAGAGTGATACCATCCAACTGTGAGAGGCAGCAATGTACCGCAAGTCTGCCAGAAAACCATTGGAAGAAGAAGAAGCTTTTTGAATTTAACATGCACAAGAAGTTATGACAGCCAATCAAAATAAAAAACTAAAAACTAAATCATCTCTGGAAGTGTAGTAATTGTTAGTTGTTGGTTGGAGTAGTTAACAATAGTACAGCATAACAATAGTGAAGAGACAATGTAGCAGTGAAGTAATAGTAGCAATAATAACAATGACAATAGGATCAAAGTAGAGATGAAAGTATAGGTACAACAATTGACAAAGGGCAACATTTACATTGATTGAAGGAAGAGAGAATAAAAAATAAATAAAACAGGGGGGGGGGGGGGGGTCTAAAAGTGAAGAGGCCGATGGTAGAGTGGGAGTAATCCCGTCACCACGAGGAGAAGTGGGAAATAAATGGTTCCCAGACACACAGAAATTCCTCCTGCTTGCCATCCCTCACATATCTTATCTTTTCAAGGTGAATGCAGCCCATGAAGTCACGCACACAGTTCATACGAGTATGAAGTCACGCACACAGTTCATACGAGTATGAAGTCATGCACACAGTTCATATGAGTATGAAGTCACGCACACAGTTCATACGAGTATGAAGTCACGCACACAGTTCATATGAGTATGAAGTCACGCACACAGTTCATACGAGTATGAAGTCACGCACACAGTTCACACGAGTATGAAGTCACGCACACAGTTCATATGAGTATGAAGTCACGCACACAGTTCATATGAGTATGAAGTCACGCACACAGTTCATACGAGTATGAAGTCACGCACACAGTTCATACGAGTATGAAGTCACGCACACAGTTCATACGAGTATGAAGTCACGCACACAGTTCATACGAGTATGAAGTCACGCACACAGTTCATACGAGTATGAAGTCACGCACACAGTTCATACGAGTATGAAGTCACGCACACAGTTCATATGAGTATGAAGTCACGCACACAGTTCATACGAGTATGAAGTCACGCACACAGTTCATACGAGTATGAAGTCACGCACACAGTTCATACGAGTATGAAGTCACGCACACAGTTCATACGAGTATGAAGTCACGCACACAGTTCATACGAGTATGAAGTCACGCACACAGTTCATATGAGTATGAAGTCACGCACACAGTTCATATGAGTATGAAGTCACGCACACAGTTCATATGAGTATGCGGACGACTGGATTTCAAATTCAATAGAATCAGCCGTCTAGCTATTAGAGTAGAGAAGGCAAGGGCACCCTTATGACGTTTTGAGAGTGTTTTTTGGGGACAGGCCAAGCAGAGCAACGAGGGCATGGGTCCATTACTGAGCCTAGCGCTGTTGACAAAGAGGGGCACTTTACACAAGGACGGTTTCCTATGGTGACGGGGAATTATTTTATCGTTAGTGCCTCCCTTTTAGACGGCGACGGCAAATTTGAGCTTAGGAAACGACACATTTTGAAACCACCCTCCAGAGTGAAATTCTTGGTGACGCTCCCCGCTGAGCGCTTCATGTAATCGCTTTGACACGGCTCATTTCAGGAACTCTGACGTGCCTGCACACGCAACACACGCGATTACGTTCGACATTCAGAATTAAGCTACACTGCAGCCAACAGTTACATGTTCATAACGTTACTGCTGCGAGGAGCCGATGGCTGTACCCGGTCTGCATTTAACGTTAGTTACAAAAGCGCGTCGACAGTGTTTTCTCACTGTCAGTAGCTACAACAGTAGGGTTTGACAGATAGCTAGTCCGACCGGTGTCAGCACAGTCAGCGCTCCCGGTCCTCGCTGCTCGTTAAAGATTTCCAATAGGCGTTATTCTGATAAACTGGTCACATATATGTTACGTTCTCACCCGACAAATATTAAAACTTTAAAACAGTTTGGGTTTTTTTAGCCTGAAAACAGCTTTTTGGCAAGTCTAAATGACTGCGGTAGGCGTACTCTACTTCCGTGTTTAAAACCGGAAAGACGATTACGAAATGACGTCATGCAGAAGCGTCCTTGTATGGGCAAAGAATAAGGTGACACACTGCCACCTAGCGACCTGGCATGTACATTACGGCGTTTTAAAAATTCAACAGCGCTCATGTAAACATGGAGAAGGTGTGAAGGAAAAGGTGTGAAGGAAACGCTATTGTGTCGTTTCTGCCAGAAACTGTCCTTGTGTAAAGGGCCCCAGAGTTAAAGATACATTTCCAGAAAGTGTCAGGATCGGTGTTAGACATGTGGATCTATTCGCGGGTAGTTGATGAAGCTGGGGTGTTGTGGAACTTGATAGCTAAGTCTGCACTTGTTCGAGGTTGGGGAACGGTTGCAGAGATTGGTATGATCCTTGATGTGAGTCTATGAATCACTGGCGAGAGCCTGCCGGAACGGGCCTTTATAGATCCGAACATGACATCACCTGTGTTATGACATCACCAGCGAAAGGCATGAAAGACACTTATGAATCATGACATCATCAGTGATCGATGACATCATAGTAGGAATGACGACGTCAAAGTAGGAATGATGACGTCATCCTAACAGAAAGCAGACAGTCTTGGACAGAACCAGAACATGTGTAGCAGTCAGGCTGGTGACATCACCCATTTCTATACATTTAGGCATTGGGTAGTTTAGGCATTGGGTGGGTGTTCTTAGCGTTATGGTTAGGGTCTGGATATGGTGGTTGGCTAAGGGTTAGGGTCTCCAGGGGAGACCCTAAAGGTGGGGTCGGAGGCCTCTAGGGAGAGACAGGGTCCCCTCGTCCCAACTCATTCTGGACAAGGACAACGAGTGTGACGGCGTACTTGACCTTTGCCTGAACCCACAGCTGCGGAGTGCTTTTGAACGGTCCGCCCGTGGTGCGTTCTATAAAACGCTCAAGGTTCCGGGGCGCATGACAAAGCGGGGCTCTGGTACGAGTTCCCGAGCGAGAACGGGCTGACTATTTTGGTCATGTTTCATCCACTTCCTGTAATGAAACATCTAAAAGCAACACTATTATCAGATGGGGGACCCTGGGACAAAATCTAATCAATGGGGTCCATGGTGTAGTTTCAGTCAGTTTAGGGGTCCTTGGCGTGAAAAAATTTGAGAGCTACTGCTCTAAAGGAGACGTCGCTGGATACTTCTTTCTGGCAAACACCAGGCTGGTAACAAAATCTATTTCAGTTACTAGAATACAATGACTGGGTTCATGCCAGTGTTATCACAATGTCAATCACACAACAGTGTTTTAACGAGAGCAGGAGGGAAGAGTGAAAACGAATAATAAATTAACTGTGAAACATAATGTGATGGAGAATAAATAAATAAATAAAAACTCTAAAGAGAAGAAGGCAATAATGGGTGTTTCAAAAACCTCCTCAGACTCCTAACTTTAATTGGATTTTTAACTCCACAGAGAGCAGGTTGTAGATGTTTATTTTCATTCAATTGTCAACCGCCGCTGATGACAAGTTAACAGGCCTGCCAAGGAATGCAAATGGGGTTGGGTTTCTCATTCTGCTGCCAGGTGGAGTTCTCAGTATGTCCTTCAAGCAGGGCTTGCTTCCACTGCAGAGGCTCAATCATGTTGAATTGAAATCTGTCTGAAATGGTTCCATTGTCAGCCACTGTTGTTAAGACCAGCTTCAAAGGCTTGAATGCCCATCACCCTGACAAGCTATACCGGATAGTACTGTTTTTAATAACTGCCACTACAAATGAAACATATGCCCATGTCTGTTTGAAAGTGGCAGTATGAAAGGCATTTTGCCACCATATTAAACTGTGCTTTGGCTATTTGACCTATTGACTTCAAACTTGGGGAGTGCGCTTAGGGGGACCTGACCGAGTGCAGTGCGAGATTTTTTTTTTTTTTTAAGAAATGGGGGGAGCTACGGCGATAAGATTGAGATTTTCATTGTGACATCATCAGTGATGTCAAGGGGGAGGGGAACGGACACTAGGTATTCCCAGCATTAGCTGTGAATACCTAATAACAACAATGATGATAACAATAATAATTATTATTAGTATTATTATTATTACCATCATTATTATTATTCACAGATAGATGAGTCAATTAAAACGTAAACCCATGTGCAATCCTTGGCTTCAGAATATTCATTTTCACATCTACAGCATCATATACTGTAGAATATTTCTGAGAAATGAACAATAAGCCTCAGGAATCGACCAAAGTGCCAAGCTTAGAATTTGCTTGGATATAGGAACTCGATATTGTACAAGCACACAACACAATGCGATCTCTTTTCTTGGATGCTATACGCTAGTGCTTTGCAGCAATTGCGACCGATTGTATAAAACCTGCCTAGAGCCACACTTAAAATGGTCCCCTGATGACAGTATTGTGCATTAAAAGCCTACTTGCTGTCATGTAAATCTCGCCTTACAAGAGAACACACTGGAATTAGCCAGCGAGCGCTGAGGACTTGTAATTCTCTCTGAGGATGGCATGCTTGTTTTGACAGCTGAGTGTTCACTTAATGTACACACTTGTGCCTTGACCACCTGCTACACCCAGCTTCTAGTCACAATTGTCTGATAATGGTTACACACACACACACACACACACACACACACACACACACACACACACACACACACAAACACACACACACACACACACCTCAACAAACAGAAAAATACATCAAGGGCTTTGCAAATGTATTAATGCCTTCTGAGGCAGAACAGGCAATTTTTCATCAGTCAATTTCCCAGAGGGTATAGCTTTGTTTGTTGGTCGTTCGGATGTAATTGCTTTATTGTCTTCTCATTAGGGCTGGGTATTGGCAAGGACCTCACGATACGATACGTATCACGATACGTGGGTCACGATACGATTGTATCACGATACATTGCGATACAATACATATTGCGATATATTGCAATACTCGACATAATTTACTGAAAATTAAATTAGCTGTGTACCACCCAGGTAAGTGTAATAACATGTACATCACTTTATATTGATAACTTAGTGGACAAATTGAGTCAAAACTACTGAGTGTTGGGAGTGTGTTACTGAACGTACTGAAATAGAAAGTATTTTTATTGTGTCACTGAACACACGGCTGTGCAAAAAATCGATATGGCGATATATCGTTTTTCTGAAATATCGATACAGTATTGCGGAAAAAAATATTGCGATATATTGCTGTATCGATTTTATTGCACAGCTCTACTTCTCATAGGGGGCCGTGTTCACAGACAGCATTTTTTTCTTGGCGGAGTGCTTCGGATATCAAAAATAAGAATGCCCAGAGCGCTTCAAACATGCACAGATACACAGTGCAGGGAGCTGACTCTGACTGTGCGTTCACACCGGCGCGAAAAAAGCTTCACTTGAGTTGATTTCAACGGGCGATGAGTCGAAAATGTGCGTTACCATGCACGATTCGTGCCGCCTAGGGGGGGGGATGATGCCACGTATGACATCATCAGTGACTTGGCCACTTTCTACTGTACATAATCTCGTCACGCGAATTTGCGAAAATCGCCCCGGTGTGAATGATGCACACAGTGACAGGCTAACTTTAGCAAGCTAACATCAACCAAACAAGATAACTCATCCGCCATGTTTGTTGATCTTGTTAGTCCCGTCTCTTCCTCGATTTTGATTGGTCAGGTGAAAAAAGTGACATTGATGAGCAGCGCTCGTCTCCAAAAGTTGGAATGTTTCCAACTTGAGGTGTCCAGAGTGCTCCTCCCACAAACGCTAGCAAGAGCGCTGAAACACCAAGTGCAGTGCTGCAAAAAAAAGCAAAACAAAACAAAAACTTTCTGAGGACACGGCATGAAGAGAGACAGCTAGCGGCGCACATATATTGTATATGCTTGTACTTGTACTTGTGCGTACAGTTGCCTATGTGTGTGTGGTATGTGTGGTATTCGTCCTTTCTCAGTGTATGTCTGCATTTTCTCTGTGTACATCCTCTGTTGTCCCGTGTCTTGCTGTATGTGAGGTGTGTACCTGAGGGGCTGTGCGGATGCGTACAACAGGTACATACATGTTTTTATAGGCTGTTCTGATGATGAATGTCTTTACATAGTGCCCCCTAAAGGCTCTTCAGCGTTGTAGATATACATTATGTTCATCATTATGTGAGCTCAGCTTTAGAGTGGTAGCCTACTTTAAACACCTTCCACGGTTTGGCTTGACAGAGATAGAGAGCTGATGAAAGATCAACTATTCTACACTAGATACTGTATGGGCAGCTAAAACTCTGCAGGAGGATACCTGATACTGAATGTCCTTGTGTTGTTTGGGGAAGAGAGTGACTTTTCTATATAGAGCTGAACAGTCACGTGACATCTCTTGCCCCGGAAGAGAGTTCCCCATTCATTTTCTCCATGGACATTTAGTAAAATACTTATAACGAGTTTTAAGGCTGGAACCAACAAGCCAACTGACTCATGAGTGAGAATAAAACATTTTCACTTGGAGCAAGAAGAAGAATTAACAATCCCCGTCTTGCCACCAGGCAGAGCCGTCTAGAACTGTATGACATCATCGGCGACCTGGCCTCTTGGCCCCTATTCCCCCACGTATGACATCATCAGTGACTTGGCCACTTTCATTTGTTTTATCGGGGGATACAGACAGACAGACAGACCCTCGCCTCAGCCCCTAGTGGCCACGGCGTAACAAGCCAGAGTCTAAAAATGCAGTGGCTTTGACACCGTCAAGTTTTGATGCCGTGGCCACTAGAGGCACTAGAGGCCGATGACATCATCGCTCGAATGACATTGCTCGGGTGACATCACCAATGACATCACAATTGCTTGAGTGACATCCCTGATGACATTGATGACATTAACACTGATGACATCACTGATGACATCACTCACTGATGACATCATCACCGATGACATCATCACCGATGACATCACAATTGCTCGGTGCTGTTGGAAAACAAGTGACAGCTGTGGGGGTAGGAGAAAGTTATTCTGACAACAAAGCAAGATGGCTGAAGTAATAGAGCTGCAGAAGCTGAAGCTTGTTGAGCTGAGGCAGGAGTGTGAGGCGCGGGGTCTGCACACGCAGGGAAACAAAGGGGAGCTCATTGCCCGGCTGCAGACTTACCTGGACGAGCATGAGGAAGATGTAGATGTGGATGTGAACATTGACAACGTTTTGGCAGAGGACTTCGCTAAAGTTGACAGTGCCACCGATGCAAAAACCGACAAGGATCCTGAATCTGCTGAGTGTGATCTAACTGGTGAGAAGAAGTTGATGAAGATTTCTCCTCCAGCAACTGCCACTGAAAGCCTACAGAAGAGAGCAGAACATTTCGACTTGCCTGCAACAGCTGAAAGCAAGAAGGCCGTACGTGCTGCAAGATTTGGCTTCCCCAACGACACTTCCAGTCCCTCTCCAGGTCTCGCTGCTGCTCTGGACATCGAGAAGCTGAAGAAGAGAGCAGAAAGATTTGGCATGAATGTTTCGTCCTTTTCGCAAAAGGTTGAAATGGATGAAAAGCTGAAGAAAAGAAAGGAGAGGTTTGGAGTCCTGACAAGTTCAGCTGCAGGTGTTGGCGCAGGTGATATCAATGCAAAGAAAATGAAGCATGCTGAAAGATTTGGAAAAGTGTCATAAAATAATCAATGTTAGGTTTTAGTGCAGATTTTGTTTTCTTTTTATTTCTAAAGCATTTTCATTATTGTACACTGCTTCATTTCTCTGTCCATTTTGTAACATTTTGTGATTTAAAATGAATCGTTTAAAAAAAATTCACACAAGCATTTTGAGGGTCCTCAGGGTTGTCAGTCAGCTTCCGACCTTCAGACAGGGCCAGATGTAGGCCGGCAGCTGCCTGGCAAAAATATATTATCTATCTAACTACTATAATAAGTTGGCCAGGGGCGTGGCACACAATTGCTGAACTACGCATGCTCAGAATGGCTTGCTCTTCTTCTTTTGGGGGTTTTATGGCAGTTGGCATCCTTAATGTTGCATTACCGCCCTCTTCTGGATCCATATGTAACCCAATAGCATATATCATGAAGTGGTTACATTTCCATAAAATTACTAAATCCTTCCCAAATTCAATAACTCACACCAACAACCGTATAGCTTGTGTTCACTAGTTTATAATAATTTTCACTGAATCATGGCTTACTAATTTGTTCACTATACAACCAAAGGTTTAGCTAGGCAATTTGGTTCAGACCCTGAGTTGGCTAATTGAAATACAATGTTGTTGAGCTCAACCAAAACAAAAGGAATGAAAGGAATGAAAATAATAAAATTAGATCTCAAAAATAAGTAACACTTATAACTTATTATCTTATAACTCAAGTTCCTACCACCACCCTTCACAATGAAAACTGTCCATCCTGGCTCCCCGTAGGATGGAGATGAAGAACATGAGGAATGGTTGAGTCTGTGGAGGCGAGGACTGAAAATGATGATGGCGGCGGTGAAGATGGCAATGGAGTCCAGGAGGCAGTGGGATGATGGTGACTTGGGCAGCAGCACAGTTCATTCAGTCTGTAGTCTAGTCTCATTAAAAAAACAGCATTGCTCTCTAAATGATAGCTTCATCAGGTTAGCAACAAGCACAGTGCTAATACTGTTTTTAGCCTATTAGCTTGGCAGCTAACTCACCGGAATGTCCGATACAAATGGCCGTTTGCGGCAGCTCCGTGATTGTTGTGTAACTTCTATTTCAGCTTCAAAGGATCTCTCCTATTTATCTTCTCTCTAGTTTTCTAGTTTAATCAAGTGATAGTGTTCAACTCTGCACAAGAGCTAATTGCTGGAGCTACTATTGTGCATGCATGTCTCATATATGAGACATGCATGCATATCTGTCTGAATCAAGGGAAAATGCTAGGAAAACCACGTCACTCATGCCCACTTCCTTCTCTGAATTACGCCACCAGAGGGCGCAAATGGACCATAACTGAGAGGCGTAGTTATTCTAATCACACAGTCACACCTGTCTGATTGACTTTCTTTCTTTCTTTAGAAGACTGCTCAGAGTACCTGGTTACACATACATGTTATTTGGTGAACGGCTTGCTCAAGTGATCACTAGAGCAATTGTGATGTCATCAGTGATGTCACTCAAAGCAATTGTGATGTCATCCGTGATGTCACTCGAACAATTTGTACCTTCATAATCATAAAGCCTTCCGGTTAGTCGGTGTGAGAGACCTGAAGGAATGGCTGCCCGAGAGGCCCATGATGACAGGCAGCTCCATGATGCCGCCTATGCAGGAGACCTGGACAAACTGAGGACCCTGCTGCAGGAAGACCGCTTCCGAAGGCTTATCAATGAGTGGTGCTGGAGGTGGGGCACGGACACCCCTCTGCTGCTTGCAGTCAAGGCCTACCTGATCAGCCAGGGAGCCCAGGTAGACCTAGCTGATGACATAAATGGCTTTTCATGGACGCCTCTGACCTGGGCAGTGTACTACGGTCACATGGACTGCGTCCGGATCCTCCTGGAAGGCGGGGCCGAACCCATCGCCTACCATGTTGCCCGGGCAGGAAGGCTCGACATACTGCAGAAACGCATCAGGTCCCGTGCTGCTGTTCCTGTTGACATGGACAGCGATCAGACCCGCATGGACTCTCCTCTCTACATGAGCGCCACCTGCCACCACCTGGACTGCTTCCGCCTCCTGCTCCAGGCTACTGTTCTGACCCATGATGTGGCTTCATGCCTGCTGGGTGAGGTGCTGTGGCAGAGGTGTGACTTTGTCCGGCTGCTCCTCGACCACAGCGCCGACCTGTCCCTGGTGACCCCAGAGCAGGCACAGCTGGAGGAGAGGGCAGATCCAGAGGCGCTCATGGTCTTTCTGGAGGCTAAGAGATGTCCTTGCAGTCTGGCCCACGTGTGTCAGATCCGGATCCGCGAAGCGCTGGGCAGACATCGCCTGAAACAAGTCCACTCTCTACCACTAACACAAGTGATGAAGGACTTTGTGCTCTACCAACACTGACTTGAAGGACTGTCAGTTTATGGCATTTGTGAATCAGAATCAGAATCACTTTTATTGCCATAATATGCAAATTAAAATTGAGGAATTTGTCTTAGTGTTAATTACTGCAATAGAAATGAGAGCATTTAAATGATCTAGTGCACATATAGGCTACAAGAGCACAGCTGTCCCAATGACAAATGGTACAAATAAAAGTCTTTAAATTAACCCAGCAATGTATAGTAAAGATCATTAAGAATGATAATTCACAAAGGTGATTGTGTACACAATGCAAGAACACCCCATCTGGCATCTGGCCGTCTGATGCGTGCTACCTGAAAGCACATGGTTTTTGTTTACAGTACATAGTGATCACGTATTGAGGTTAAAAAAAAACAAAAAAAAACGAGACTTTGATGGATGAAATGCATGTATAATGGAAACTGTTAGACCTATAATACTGCTATATCATTACAGGCAATTATATTTGTTATAGTCCCACCCTCCTGGCCCATACAATGTCGGTCTGGATCTCAGAGTTCTTATCATAGTCCTACAGATAAAGTACAGTTGTTACTCATTTAGTTTGGCCATAGATTATTATCATGTTGCAAGCTTATCTATTTACAGCTAATTGCACTGACTACCCTACCAAATATCAATGTACTTTTAGCAGCATAGAATATTTCTCTTAAATCAAGATACTGGAAGCACGTACGGGTATCTTGCCATATGTTGATGGTGCTCTGCAAACTGCTGAGCTTATGAGAAGGTAGTTTAAGCATTTAAGGAAAATTTGCAACATGCCGTTGCTACATACAGGTGCAGCCTGTATGTAGCAACATGTTGCTACAGCCTCTATGTAGCAACATGTTGCATACATATGTATGTATGTAGCAACATTGCTACATACAGGCTAGGTGCAGTCTGCACCAGGCCTGCAGATGTTTGGTGGTGTCTGCTTCCAGGGGGTCATGCGCTCCCCGATGGATCTCAGCAAAGATTAGAGCATGTAGAAGATAGTTTTGAGGGTTGACTGCACTCTTTGTATGAATCTTCTTCATGCTGCTTCCATTCATGCAGAGAGCACCATAGAGCGCAGAAGTTGTACAACTGTATAATAACCATTCATGCGTTCTAACTTCCTGACGAGTGAGTGTTGCTGACTGATCGAAGCAGCCTGGCGAGTTTAACAGCAGCACAGCATATTAATGGTGTATTGTGTAGTTCAGATTAGCTGTCCATATGAATCTCTCACACATTATTATAATGCCTGCTGAAGCTGTAGCAGTCACGAGCAATGGTATGTCCATCAAATTCACATTTGTGACTGTGGTGCGTGTGTGTGTGTGGGGGGGGGGTGTGTGTGCGCACGTGCGTGTGTGTGGGGGGGGGGGTGCGTGCGCACGTGCGTGTATGTGTGTGTGTGTATGTGTGTGCGCGAGTGAGCGTGCACGTGTGTACCGAGCCTCTGTGGATATAATTGCTTGTTTTATAGAGAACATCAATGTCCATGTCACTGTGGGAGAGTGGGCTCAGCCATTATAGCGTCATGCGGCCTTGTTTAATTGTCTCAGAGCATTTTGCCTGGCATTCACCAGCGCTGAATAGAAGAAAGAGAGATGAGAGGAGGAGACTGAGGATGCTGTGATATGGATTCAGAATTCAAGGTGAGCACTGAGCAGTGACCACGAACAAAAGCCGTCACGAAATATGATGAAAGTGAGTGGGGAGGGAGAGACGTTCATAAAAGCGGATAAATAATGGGGCGCTGTGCTAACAAAGTCGCTAATACGTTCACACATCAAGGTCAGTGTAGCTCGCACTCGATTGTAATGAGAGACAGATGTGCGTGGCGCTAGTCCCTCTAGTGTGATGATCACAGACCATCTCTCAGATATCACTCAAAAGAAAGGAGGCACAGGGAGAAGAGAGGGGAGGAGAACGTGACTTTTTTCTGCTATGCTATGAGAGTGTGTGGTTCAAGTGCAAGTTCAAGACAACCATCAACAGGAGAATTCAGACACCCAATCAGGACTCCTTCTTCTCGATGGCCCCATCTTCATTTCCTGCTTTGTTTGAAATTCCACTTTTCTTGCATTTCCTTTTCGACTCTGATTAGCAACACCTGCCATACTTCTCTGACAAGGCATCATTAAGAGCACACACACATTAAGTTTCAAATTGATTACTGAGAGCTCTCTGAGACTGTGGCGTTTTAATGAAAGTTAAACAAACATGTTATCCCCTGTACAACAGAACAATACAGGCCCATTCACAGTGCCTAACAAACTGGCATCATGTCATATGTGACTGTGGGCTATGTGTGGGCAGTGTGTAGGTAGGTACAGTATATTATGTTTGTTTGAAAAAGGTTGGTGACCGAAACGTCACATTAAAACAAATGTGATTGCAAGTTAACAGTGTGCGGGACTCCTTCTTCACTAATTACAGTATATTAGGCAACATTACTTACTGTAGTTATAGGGCCCTATTCTCCCACAGGCCATCGGCGCTATTACGGGCCTTAACCGCAAAAAAACGTGCCTAGCGCCTGTTTCGGGAAAATAGCAATAGGCTTTAGGCTGCCAAATGCGCTTTAGGCCGAATGGGCGTGGCGGAGTCCCTGAATGCGCCAAAGTGGGCGTGTCGGCGCTAAATACCGGCGTACTCCTATCTTCCGACCTGCCGTTAATTTAGCGCCTTGCGCCTTTGAAAAGCAGGCCTATTCAATGGGCCAGTCCGTCCCCTCTCTCCTCTGTCACCCTTCTCTGTGTCACTCTCTCCCTCTCTCCTACTGACAGGAGCAGGCATTGGTGTGCGTTTACCAGTTTATTGTGAAATAAATCCTTCCGCGTTGAGTTACTGTCACAAGCCTGTGTGACAACGCTTCCAGCCTGGGTAAAACAACTCCGTCCGTACCGCTTTGAGGCTGCAGGCAGTCTGACAGGCACAATACGACTGTCTCTCTCTGACTGCCTGTGAATGCCCCAGCATGCAATTGGGTACTAAATTTCGCTACTAAATAGCAACCAAATGAGGCGAAGTAGATATAAAAGGTCGATCTAAAATAATGTGTAATGGTAACACAGCCTGCAATTGTAGAACATTTCAATATTGGACCAAATAAATCATCGAAATTAAAACACCACCCTAAGTGAAACATATATGTCCTCCTGGGCCTATATATACCCCTTGTCGAGTTAACGTGATTTAGAGAAGTAACAGCGGAACGCGCTTCGGAACGCGCTTCTAATGGCATCTGCTATACTGTGATGTCCCTCCAATAACTTGGCCCTATTTCACATTTAGTTTTACAATAAAAACACATTTATGCAATGACTTGACATAATGTAGGGTATATTTATGTGCATCATCCTTCCTGCAGCAGGCGAGAGAAAATGATATCTTTCTGGACAAACTTTCACCAATCTAATAGGCTATATTTTTCTAGCTGATGCATAGAACATTATTTTCACTTTGATCTTGCTATAGTGTAGCGTATTTACATGCTTGCAGTATTGAAACTGCAGTTAGATTGGTTTGAGAAGCATAATAATATGGAATAATAGCCTATAATGCAGACAGACAGGCTGGATGAAGGGAGGGGGGGGGGGCAGAGCGTTTGGCTTTCGTCTGGTTTTGCGGGATCACTGGAATTGGAGCTAAAAAGGCAAGCGTGCGATTCGTTTATTGCACTTATCCAATGAGCATGACGGTGCATAATTTTACGCCTAAAAGGCGTGGTTGTAATGCTTTGGGCTGCATCTAGCGCCAGCACGACGATATCAAGTGCGCCTTTCCACGCCCACTGCTTTGATCTGCGCCTGCCGCTCGGCCTAGAAACTGCGCCGATGCAACGATAGGGGCCATACACTGATGCACAGGGGCGTATGCAGAAATTCAATTATGGGTGGGCCTGGATAAAATTGGGTGGGCCTGGACAAAATTGGTGGGGCAATTGCATGACGAAATTTTGCACGGAACGCGCGCAAAATTCCTAGATGTCATGAAGTTGTCATGCATTAGACTCTGGAGATGATGTGCCCTGCGTTTTTAAGCTACAAAACCATTGGCTAGCAAGGCAGTAGCAAGTTTGCCTCTAGAAAACAACCAATTAAAAAAAAAAAAAAAATTGGTGGGCCAGGGCAAGAAGTGGGTGGGCCTGTGCCTACCCAGGCCCACCCGTAGATACGCCCCTGCTGATGCATATGATAGCCAATACAGACTTGCAACTTGCAAGAATATATTCATGAAAACATACCATGAAACTACAGTAGTGGAAAAGTATATGGTCTGTTATACTTTGTGCAAAGTCATTATTCACATTTCCTCCATAACTTAGAAGCATTTTCAGTTTGATAAATTCTTCCCAAGTTGCTAAAGCAAAATGTAATCTGTGGGATGGATTTCCCTTAAATCCTACAAAGTGCATAATTAAACGTGGGCTACTGCTAATATAAATCTTCAGTAACTAGAATATTGTTTTTTGACTTCATTAATTTAATGAATAGCATACATAGAAGTGATTTAGTAGTGAAGTATTTAGGCTACTGTACCTCCTTGTAGAGTGATTAATTACAAATGTATTGTTCTTTCCATGCATTTATTTATCTCATCTTGACTGTCTCTGAAAATCTATGGCAAGCTATGAGATTCTCACCATACATTTATGTGGAAAGGCCTAATTAGTACTAACTTTAGTCAAATACCACTACTACTACTACTACTACTAATACAAATAATAATCTTGCAGTGTGACTTAAGACAACCTTCTGAGTCTTCCTCAGATACAGTATATATGGTAAATTGTGATGACAGATTTTCAGCATGCATACGCGGAGCTTTCACTCATTCCCATTTGAGGAGAGCATTAAAAGTGGGTATTTTGACTTGTGGACTTGATGATATTCCTATTTCATTTTCAGCAGCAATCCGCTCCTCAGGCTTCAAATCGTGTGAGGACAGAACCATGACATTATCCAATCAAATTTGTGCTAATTGCCATACTTCCTGTAACTTCTTCTGAGTTGCGGCATTTCGCTTTGGCATACGAACAGAGGCAAACTGTCATAACTGTCAAACTTAATACTCTAGCTAGTACGAGCCGTGTCTGACATGCAAATAGATGATACATGTATTAAACAGTCTTTTAAATCTTTATTACAGTTTGTCATTAGTATGCGGTGCACTCGGCACGCTCCCATGAATTCTTCATTCACTAGAAGATGTAATGAAGTCTTTCGTGTAATTTAGCCCATCAATAATTAGGAGAGTGCGCTGACTGGCTCTTTCTTTCTTTCCTTAGTTCTGTGGAAATGGTGGCTGTGAGAAATCCTATACCATTAATATTGCATTGACCTCTCTCAGGCTTATTAGCGGGCTCCTTAATGAGCCAATAGTGCTCCTTAGCATTGTCAATATTTTATATCCGTTATGTACCTCTGTCGATTAAGAGTAGCTTCAAGCGTTTTAAATTAACGACCCCAAAAACACGGAGGTCAAGAAGGAAGTGGAGCAAAGTTTTTCAGCTAAAAGAATACCTGACGATGACCGTTGTTTAAAAGGCGAGTTTGTAGGGGGCAGTCGGTGATTGTCTCACTATAAAGCCTACAGATTTTTAACAAAGACAAAGTTTAACCTCGCCATTTTTGCAGTGCTTTATGTAGTCAACTAGAGAGATTTAAGTACAGAAATGTCACCCTCCGATGTGATGCCAGTTCATAAACTGAAAACGACTCAAGTATGAATGAATTTAAAGCAGCAATTTGTCCTGAACTTTTCTGAAACCAGGCCAGGATGCCTATATTCTCCCCAGCAGCACCGAGGAGAACTTGTTCATTTCCTTGCAACCTTCTAATCAGGACTCTCCTAGTAATTATACTGACTGTGGAGAGTCCAGGTACTGGGAACACTGTGACGGGGGCATTCATAACTCTGTTCTTTTAATGGTGCCGCTTGTTTATAGGCCCGAGTGCACCTGCACACACACCACTAATGGGCTGTACAGAGCCCAGTCATGAATATGCATTCTCACCTTGGCCCATAGTTTCAGAAAATAGACCAGAGGATGAAAAGGAACAATAAACACTGTCTCCCTGTAATTGGCTGTCTGCAAAGGTAATATGCAAAT
Source organism: Poromitra crassiceps (assembly GCF_964638095.1). Taxonomy (NCBI): domain Eukaryota; kingdom Metazoa; phylum Chordata; class Actinopteri; order Beryciformes; family Melamphaidae; genus Poromitra; species Poromitra crassiceps. The sequence goes on from NC_139639.1 coordinate 20,975,402, forward strand.
GTTTAGCCCTTTTTATCCACGGTTTTGCACTGAATGGAGAGTTGTCTGTTTTTTGATATATGTGAATAAAGGCCTTGATCAGAGCACAGTCATTGGCTTTGAGCTGGTGGACTTACAACACTGCTTTAGTTTGTGTCTGATTTGTTGCTATGAATTAAACCAAACCAATCTTTTGTTCCTGTCCCACTGCTCTGCATGATAATGCCTTTTCTCTGCCTGCTATTGTATTGCTAATATGGACAATTTAGAATATAAAAGCCACTGATGGTAAAGGAAAGTCACATTAAAGTATGTGTGATATCAAAAGCAAGGTGCTGCGTGACACACACAGAGAAACTATGAATATTTGAATGACCATGAGCCAGTGACTCACATGAGCACACCCAGAATGCACCGTTTTCCATGCATGTCGAGACTGTCAACACACAATGATGGAAAACAATAAAGATCCCTCTATACAATGACAGCTGCATGAGCTGTCATGATACAATCAGGAGGTACTGTACCTTCCATGCCTAACTTGAAAACACATTATTATGATTGGAAAAACAACAGCAAAATGCCAATCAATTGGGTGTCATTATTACCTCATATCCTGTCTCTGGAGATTCCCACATGGCCCGGGTTCATCTCTCTGTTCATTTTCGATTATGATTCTATTAGTCTATCACAGTGGGGGGCATTTCATTCCAAAAACGTTTTCCTTTGAGTTATATTCTTTGAATTCCAAAAGATGAAAATGATGAAATAGTGCTCATGAAAACAGCTGCAAATTTGAAGTGCAGCAGGCAATTAACTATCACTGCCTTTCCACTGCCCTTGCAAGCGCACTCGAAAATAACTTGATGGATGGCATCCACCATGTTTATCCATGCCTGGTCTGGGATCAGATTAAAAAAATGAAGGGAAACGATCTCTTTGCTTGCATAGGGCAGTGGAGGTGGTTCTCAACGTGTGGTCCGGGGACCACCAGGGGTCCTTGGGGGGGGGGGTTCCCGGGGGCCCCCAGCAAATTGATGATGTGTTAAACTTCACCATTATTTAATTCACAAGAAGTTAACACAATTATAATGTAGAAGAATGGCTGTTTTGATCATCGTTTCTCTGTGATCTCTCTAACTACAATACAGATAGTCATGGAATTCTGGACAAAATCATATCTAATAATAATAAAATATATTCTCATATTTTAGTCTGACAGACTAAATCTAATCAAATGCGGGGGTCTGTGGCTCTAATGTGGACTAAATTAGGATCCTTATTATTATTTATAATATATGAAAAAGGTTGAGAATCAGTGGAGTAAGGGATATGTCTTGCTCAAGGACACTTCAGCAGGGCAGGTGTTTGTTGAACCACCCTGCTGTCCCAAAACCTGGGTGGGAGGAGGAAGTTATTTCAACACGAAGAATCCAAATTCCAATTTCTCTCTCCAACTCTAAGTTGAGAGAAAAGCTCAGACACGCTGTGTGCACAGAAACAGTGCTGACTCCATGTGCTTTGCTGTGTGACAGTATGGAAGACCTTGACTCCGACTCCAGAGCGGTTAAGGCTGCCCAGGGTGCGTTCCTTATCTGCATATTCGTGGCTCTGCATTTCTCCTGCTTTCCCACATAAAAGTGCGCGAGCTGGCTAATTAGACGTCCCGGGTCAAAGGTCACGGAGCTGGAGGAGAGACGGGATCCTCCAGGGAAGGACATGTCCAGATGTGGCTTTCCATTGCTTCACAGCCTCCCTCGTCTCCTTTTTATATTCCATCAGACCTGCTGGCGGTTCAGAGGAAACGCATGCGGACAATTCTGCACATTATGCCTGGGAGACACTGAAGAGCATGTTCATGCATACACGAACGCTGCGTTTTTCCTTCAATATGCTGATGATGGGCAGGTGTTTATCGGGTACATCTTGCATGCACACGTCACTTCTCCAACGGTTTCAACATATAATTTGTCATGGTCGTTATTGTAGCGGGTGAGAAGGAAAGCATGTGATTTAGAGCTGACAAAAAGCCTGCGCTCCAATCCCTCCGACTCAAGTTAATTCATGCTATTGTGTAGGATGAAATGGGAAACCCCCCTGTTTACAGATGGTTGTATAGCCCAAAACACATCATCAATTACCAAGCTCTGTCACTTTGATTCATAAGTGTTCCACGAGCAATATCCCCACACATGGGCAGCCTCTTCATCACCTTCAATTGTAGAGAGGGGGCATCTGTACCAGCAAACACATGCTGAGCGCTGCCTGCTTTAAAACCACAGTAGAAAAAAATACAAGGGTATTTTGGATATATATGCAAACAAATGGTTGAAATTGATACATATACTGTACGTGTGTGTGTGTGTGTGTGTGTGTGTGTGTGTGTGTGTGTGTGTGAGTGTGTGTTGTGAATGTGTGTGTAGTCTGCAAGATGTAGCGTTGCTGACATCAGTTCATCAGGCAGCAGAGATGGGGTAAAAAAAAAAGATTGGAATTTGTGTCTTATAGCAGCAGCACAGCAGGTGAGAGCTGGGGAAAACTTAAGGCCAATTCTCCAGCCACAGAAGAAATATGCCCAACTCCTAGAAAGTGTTATCAAATTCACCGCTGTAGCATAAGAGATAATAAAGCGAGCAAATGTGCATGTAAACACTCTGGCACTTGATGCATAATTGTCCTATAATTGCTTTGTTTGTTGCAGAAGTGTAGCCGGTCTTTGCTGCAATATCTCAGATGGTGTCCCGGTGGGGTGATACTCTCTCTCTCTCTCTCTCTCTCTCTCTCTCTCTCTCTCTCTCTCTCTCTCTCTCTCTCTCTCTCTCTCTCTCTCTCTCTCTCTCTCCTGTCCTCCGTCTTCCTCGCCTGCTTGTGTACTGAAGCAGATAGCAGTGGTCTCATCACCATCATTTGGATGAGAGATGGAGTCATCATCAGCCCAGTTCCATTGCTGTAGGCCCACCACAATTTGCGGGAGGGGTGGTGGGTGGGGTTGGCGGTGGCAGTGTGTGTGTGTGTGTGGTGGGGGGGGTCTGTGTTACCATGGCGACCACATCCAGTTGGTCAAACTGAAACCAGTCGAGTCAAACACATGATTTTTTTCCCACACCAGTTCTGATATGCTAATCTATCAGCTGCAGTGGTGGCAGGGGCAATGCTGAAGAAGGGGGGGAGGCGGGGGGAGGTGGGGAGGGGGGTTGGGGGATAAAATTGTAATCAGGCAGTGGTGAGGGACAGCAATCTGCAGGGAAAGCTGCTTTATGCAGAAATCCAATTTAAGAGATTGGCTTAGCGAGTGAGTCATTGAAGGTAAATCCAATGGTAATTATAGGTAAATCAAAGGTGAAAGCTTGCAAAATACTCCAGTACACAACTCTCGTATTCTCTCTCTCATCCACCCCCCCACATCTCTCTCTCTCTCTCGCTCTCTGTCTCTCTCTCTCTCTCTCTCTCTCTCTCTCTCTCTCTCTCTCTCTCTCTCGCTCTCTCTCTCCCTCTCTCTCTCTCTCTCTCTCTCTCTCTTACAAAAGAGAAAAAGGCGAGCTGCTTGGAAATAGCCGCAACATGTAAGGATAACCGCTAAATGTGGATTTCGGCCTTTATGGCTGAGAGCAGCTTGGCACCCATGCACCCCCTATGTTTTCAGTTATGGTCAGTAATGAAACAATATTCCTTGCCTATTGGCCTGCCTGTCACAGTGACTGTTAAAAACCAGTTTCATCCACTTGTTTGAAAGGTGAGAAAACGAACGTTTTCTTTCAAAATAACTTTAGGATCGCGCTGGCATGATGTGACCTAATGGAAACCACTCTGCCTTCTCTGCTAACCCCCACACTACTGTATCATTAACTACAGCTAAAGCACGGATAATGATGATCGTGCAAGTGCGCCAACTCTCACACCTCCTGCATGGGTGAGAGCCAACTCCCCACTGGGAGGCGATGATTGCGGGTGGGAGGCAACAGAAACACTCAAATCCTCTTAGCCAAAGAAGCCAATTTATCAGACAATAGCAAACCAATATGGGAGCACAAGGTATTTTGCGAGACGCTGACATATAATCCATGGTTTGACATTATGGAATGACATTTTAGATGCAGCTTTCCTATTTGTTCTGCCCTCTGAGAGCCACGGGAGCGGTAATTTGTTTTGTAGATAGAGGGCTAATAAATAGCAGAGCTAGCGCCTCACAAGCCATTTATCTTGACCTTTTATTTCAGGCAAAATCAATTTGCTGTTAATATGCCTCTAATAAGGAGACACCTTTTATTTGTTTGGCTCTCAAACGGCATTGATGCTTTTTTAGCAGGGTTGTGGCCAAATGGTCCACCGTTGCATTTTGATTTGTTGACTGAAATCAAGCGCTTTGAAATGGTTCACTGGAAGCCATAAAGGTGACTGTTAATGTGACAACCGCAACCAAACGGGCGTAGGGGGACAGACACAAGGGCACAGGAATTCACTGCAGACAGCAGGCAATTTCTCACCCAAGGCAACTCTACCTGGGGTTTGCATCATCTGGCATAGGCCTACAGTATGCGTGGAATAGGTTGCACATTTTGTCTGCAGCCGACACGCTTGAAGTGGCACGCTTGGTGCACATATGCTACTTTCCTGTTTGTGTTGATCCACTTTGATAAACTGTTGCCTGGCATGCTCAATTCTCAGGCACACACACTTGTGGCCATGTTTTTATTTAGATCAATGTTTAAACGTCTGCATTTCTCATCCTGTGCGAGATTTCCATTGGAGTCATGTCAGCATGATGCGGTAGCTAGAGGCTGAAAGCAGAGTTTCACTCCAATTGTGTGGGAGGTGGCAACGCCGCCGTAGCATTTTGTGTGGTTGTCGTTTTTTGTTTGTTAAAATCTTTGTCAGGGTGCCCGTTTGTTCTCGCCTCAGTCTATTTTGAATCCTTTGAATGCGCGAACAGTCGCAGAGTCACATTAAAAGTCAATCAGATAACGAATCAGATCACAACTGACATTTTGGCCAGACGTCCCCCCCCCCCCCCTCGCTGGCTGTCAGTATAGGGAAAGTCGTGTGTGCAGGTAAACTGATTGGAATCTACACTGCTAGGGGGAATACTGTGCGGGAATCAGTGCTGGAGGTTGGAATGGGTAGATAAGCGACTGCTGTGACCAACCCCTTGGGTCAATGGAAACTGATAAAAGGGGCTTTGAGACTAAGTTTCTCAGACAAAACAATCAAGGTGGGCCACCGTACACAATCTGGTGGTGGTGCATCAGAGGCTGTTTGATAGGCCTGTTATTTGGTTTAAAGGCGACCTGCTTAATCTCCCAGGGATTGAGGTGAAGACATATCAGCAGACCCATTGCTAGCTATTGTCTCCGAGTGATTTATTCCCCGCTTCCCTCTGGAGAGACACAAAGAGCCTGCGAGAGGGATCCACCAGGCCCGGCAGCTGTATTATGGAGATTTGAGCCACCGAAACATTTCTGCAAACATGCGTCAAGATCACAAATGGCAGCCTTGCTCATAGCATAACAGCCTTGTATTGTCAGTGCATCCCTCCTTGCCTGCTTTTTCCCCCCCACCCCCTTCTCACTTACCACCGCCGCCCAATTTATATGTAAATTCCTTCTTCCCTAAACAATGCTATACGCACGTCTATCCTTTTGTGGCAGGGACCCAACAACCTAGCCTAAGCCCTCGCATGGAAAGCAGCCATATGAGTCATTGCCATTTTTAACTGTGACCTTGTGAAAACACCTGATGATCCATATGATTTTGCATTTTCCACCATTTCCAACCTGCTGCACTCGAGGTCCAAAACGATCAAAACACAACCTGACGGTGCCAGATGGTTTGTTTTCACATAACCTGGGATAACCTGGGAACGAGTCACTCGGGAAACAATTTCAAAGGGCAGGCACTTCACGAAACACCTGGCAGGTGATTGGATGGACCATCTGTCTATCACGGCCTCGCTCTCGCTGGCATCACACCAAAGCCCGCCCGTAGCTGCCTCATGGGAGAACACGTTCCGGTGGCGAGATGGATTTGTTGTGTGATCATGATCTCGCTTTCGCATGAATCAAGCTGCCTCGCAAGGCAAATCGTGCATGTTGTAACAACCCAAGGCCATGATGGGGTGGGGGGAGTGTAAAAACAGTAGGCCTATCTTTCACTGACTTTGCAGTAGGGGAAAAGTACCTATGAGGTAGCCATAACAGTCAAAGCTGATGTTCCATCTCCCATCGTACAGACTTTACCACATCAGTAAAACCAGACCTTGCTCAATGACAGGGCTGGATCTCCATAGAGGAAACGGATGTTTTTGAAATGCTGATCTATTTGCAGCATTTCATGAATTCAAAAAAGAAGCACAACTTTGACACGATCGATCTATCTATTGATCTATCTATCTATCTATCTATCTATCTATCTATCTATCTATCTATCTATCTATCTATCTATCTATCTATCTATCTATCTATCTATCTATCTATCTATCTATCTGTAATGGTGTTGCTTGTTTTCCAGTGCTGAAAGAATGTGGCAGCTGTGGGCTGTTACATTTAAAACTCATGTTTTAAACAGAATAGTGTTCAGTCAAGCACAGATCTCACCTCTCCTCCACTCAAATTCAGTTTACAAAACACCTGGCCTCACACATGCAGACACTTTAGCATTCAAACGATTCAAACACAAGCAGTGTTGGGGGTAACTCATTACAAAAGTAACATATTACATGTAATATATTACTTTTAGCAGTAACTCAGTAATATAACTTATTACTTATAGGATTTCAGTAATATTATACCAGTTGCTTTGTCAAGTAACTCAAGTTACAAATTGAGTTACATTTTATTAAATCAAAGCAAATATTTAAAAAAGATACAATCATTTCCTAATCAAACTGTGTGTTTTTATGCAAATAACCACTATATATGACAATAACAAAGGAAAAGAATAACATTTGGAATTTTGTATTGTTTACACTGACTTCAAGGCGGTTTAATTTTTGGGGGGGGATGGTTCCGGGGCGGCGATGTCATTCTGCTGCTGCTGTTGTTTTGGTAAAAGTAATGCAAAAGTAGTGTAATAAGTAACGAGTTACTCTACACAGAAAGTAATATTGTAAAGTAACTTACTACTTTCAAATGAAAGTAACTAGTAATATGTAGTATATTACATTTTGAAAGTAACTTGCCCAACACTGAACACAAGACAAATGTAACCCAGGTATAGAGTTAATACATCTACATCAGCCTGGAGAAATGATTAACTAGGCTAGGAATCCCTTTCACTTTCAGAAAGTCATAAACAATAAATGGATTGACACATAATACAACAATAGCCTAATATCCAGTGTGACATGGTCAGTGAACAAGGGGTTAATTGTATTTGTTTCATTTGGTTTGACTGGCCTGTCATTAGGCCAATCAGTGAACTCTTAGACAGACTTAAACAACCAATGACCGATCAGTGGAAGCAGATGCTTCCGGGTCCGCCTCTGTTTACATCCGTGTCTCGTTCTTCCCTTCTGCTGTCAGTGAGGGCAGTCATGTTTTCTTCATCTACTGGTAAGAAAAACATAGCATCTTTAGCAAGCACATGTTAATGCAAAACTTCTATCCATCAATAAGTAGTGATCCCTAACTTGTGTAACATCAAACAGAACCAATGGTGATGCCGCGGTTGCTGATCGGGGCCAGTTAATTACACTGAAACCACTTGCTTTCGGTGAGTCTGCAACTTTGCAGCTAACTAGGATAATGCTAATCTCCGTTTAGCCAAGGAAGCTAACAATGAATGTATTGACTTGTATGGAGAATGCTAATCTCCGCTTAGCCAAGGAAGCTAACACTTAATGTATATACTTCTATGGGTTTTTCCTAATGATTTTGGCACTTTGTTTTGGAGGGAGACTTTGTTACTGACTCACTGACACTGTTTTGTCAGTTGAGTATTAGTGTTTAATGCTGTTCAATTGTGTTAAGTCACTGCAGGGTTATAGTGATAACTGGGGCTAATTGTTAGTGCAGTTTCTCCAGTGTGCCTGTAGGCCTCTGGTGCAAAGAGAAATGATTAAGCACCTGACCGTCATAATGCCTCTTGTTATTCTACTGTAGCCTAATGTATATGGGGATTCAATTGAATTTGATGGGTGTTACTTGCACTTTATGTACATTTATTTTGCTAGCTCATGCTTTTGTTTATAATGGTTATTAATGTAACTATGGTTCTCTGAAATAGAAAACTAATAGACAACTGAGACTATTGATATTCTGTTGTACAACTGACATTAGAACTGAGAAATGTAAGTGAACTACAGGTAGTATTACAATACTAAGCTAGTTTATTTATTCTGATAATTGAACTGAACCAAATAGTAATTCTTAGAAATCTGTGGCCTTGTCTATAGGTCAGGTTTTGGTTATAGGACAAGAATCCGGATCTTCCAGTCGACTGGTGGCGAGCAAGACCCACAAAAGAACCTGAAAGAACTTTCACACACAAATTCCTATACAACTGGTGCGGTAGGAGACACCACTAACCACACACACATTCCCTTGGATGGACACTACTCGGGACGATTCCACACTAACACACAAACACCTTGGGTCCCAACGTTTTTTGTCAGTGCACACCTTTTATTATTTTAGTTCGTTATTTTTCATATAATGTATTTGAACTGTTGTTCGGTATTAATAATATAAAATTTGTAACTTCATTACTGATATTCAAATTCAGGCTCCTTTCATCCTAGTTCTTCTGATACTGGTCCACATTCATCTCGAAAGGTATCATCGTGTAACCAGTCACATAATAAATAGAATACATATTAATACATATTAAATATTAATAAATGGGGTTACACAAGCAACACATGCACAAACACACATTATACACACACACACACACACACACACACACACACACACACACACACACACACGCTGGACTACCAATTCCAAGAATTCCATTATTTCTCCCTCCAAGGAGTACTCTGCCTTAATGATCATTTATTGATACATTCATTAAACATTTATCAACATTAACTAATTGCCATTTGCAAGCTTTTAATGATTAATGACCCCAAATTAATGTGGATCCATTTGTTTGCACGGATGCACAGTATTATTGGAGTCAGTGTAACAGCAGCAGACAAAATCTGACTTCTAAAATCAGCAACAATTATCACCAAATCCTCCTCTTAACCTGTGTGATTCTCACTTTTATTAAACATCTCTGTGGGCAAACAGAAGAAGGGTTTCTAATGTGACTGTCCAGAAAGAAGAAAATATCTATGTATTTGCATATATGTATTTGCACCATTACGCTACCTCATGCTGAGCCTGAGAGCCTTGAGAAAACAACTTGTTAAGAAGTGTCATGGTTGGTTATGTGACTTATGTCATGGTCAAGCTCTCGCTGATTGGTTAATCCTGGCTGTCAATCAAAAGTGGGCGAAGCTAAGTTAGTGAGGTGACACGGATGTCCTTATAGTGGTTTCCGGGGCAGTGTTTGCTCTCATCGTTCATGTTGACTCACACAGAAGATGGATGTGGCTGTTGTGTGACAGCGTGTTCCTTAGTTTGAGATAGTGTAACGTTATATTATTTGTTTGTATGTTTTGTCCATCTATGAACAAGCACAGTAGTGCTCATCACTGCGGAGCACTCCCGAGCTATCAGAGTGGACTCGCCGGACAAACAGAAGAGAGACATGGCCCGAGCTATTCAATACAGCTACCCAGGTGAGCTCCACCACCTTATTGACTTGACAGCCTTGTGTGTTCATGGATCCAATGTTTGCTAGAAACCCTTGGAGAACGAAGCCTAATGTGAATGATGGTAACTAGCGATCCTAGAAACGCTGGGCAGTGACAGAAGAAATACTAAGAGCTAAGCCTTCTTTGATGCTGCGCCGCTGTGAGGTGAAGGGTCAAACAATATTTTCAAGTGTATGATTTTAAACTTTTCATGTTGGCTCAGACTGCTTGCCCTGTGGGTCAACATGCATTGTCTGCCTGCAGAAGGTGGTCAGAGTAGAAGTTTAGATTCATCATACATTTATATTTCACTACTACTTACTGGGAACAAGCGCACCACAAAAGCTGGGGAGTAATGAGCATACAGTAATACAGTGAGGATGTCAAGGCTAGATCAATGGTTGTGATTGATGTTGACTGTGTCAACACCATATTCACTTACGCAAGTTTAGATGTTAAAGAACACACTCAATATAACAAACAACAGGTTTAGGCAGGGTCACTAGAAATACTTTTATATTTTGTTAGCAAACCAAGCCTGGTTTTCTTTCAGGGCGATTTTCTCTGAATGTTGTTTCATTCAAATAAGCGCATATTTTTCAAGTATTTTCAAATTTCACTGTATGACACTTGAAAGCTTACAATCTGCACTCTCCTAATCTGTAAAACACTTAGAAATGATCTTGGCCTGTTACCCAGAACACAAGTCTCCCTCAAAGGGGTCAGGTCAATGTTCCCAGGGTTCAATGTTCCCAGGACTCAATGTTCCCAGGGCTCATATGTAAGCTGACGAGAGGGGGCCATTGTGGTCTGGAAGCTCTACAGAGTGTTAAGCTATGTTGTGGTGTGCTGGTGTTGAGCTAACATGTTTCCTGCGCTGCTTCTGCTTCGCTGGATTACAGTAGTCTTCTGCTTTCACTATCCATCTGAAAGAGGGCAACTACAGAAACACAGAGATCAGAGTTGGGCTGGTCTCTGCATCTCAGTCGTCTTATGATGGACACACACACACACACACACACACACACACACACACACACACACACACACACACACACACACACACACCTGCTCTGTGTATGGTGATGGGTTTGCCAAACGCTCCATTGCCCAAGCACAGAGAGGGATGAATCCATTGGCAGCTGGCCCTCCAGATCTCAGTTGACAACGCCCACCTCTCATGCCCCCCTCCCCTTCACCACAAACACAGACCTCAGCACCACCTCTCATGCCCCCCTCCCCTTCACAAACACAGACCCTCAGCACCACCTCAGCTACACATGCCCCCTCCCCTTCAGCACAAACACAGACCCTCAGCACCACCTCTCATGCCCCCCTCCCCTTCACAAACACAGACCCTCAGCACCACCTCAGCTACACATGCCCCCTCCCCTTCAGCACAAACACAGACCCTCAGCACCACCTCTCATGCCCCCCTCCCCTTCACAAACACAGACCCTCAGCACCACCTCAGCTACACATGCCCCCCTCCCCTTCAGCACAAACACAGACCCTCAGCACCACCTCTCATGCCCCCCTCCCCTTCACAAACACAGACCCTCAGCACCACCTCTCATGCCCCCCTCCCCTTCAGCACAAACACAGACCCTCAGCACCACCTCTCATGCCCCCCTCCCCTTCACAAACACAGACCCTCAGCACCACCTCAGCTACACATGCCCCCCTCCCCTTCAGCACAAACACAGACCCTCAGCACCACCTCTCATGCCCCCCTCCCCCTCCCCTTCAGCACAAACACAGACCTCAGCACCACCTCTCATGCCCCCCTCCCCCTCCCCTTCAGCACAAACACAGACCCTCAGCACCACCTCTCATGCCCCCCTCCCCCTCCCCTTCACAAACACAGACCTCAGCACCACCTCTCATGCCCCCCTCCCCCTCCCCTTCAGCACAAACACAGACCTCAGCACCACCTCTCATGCCCCCCTCCCCCTCCCCTTCAGCACAAACACAGACCTCAGCACCACCTCTCATGCCCCCCTCCCCCTCCCCTTCAGCACAAACACAGACCTCAGCACCACCTCAGCTACACGTGTGTGTTTGTCAGTATGCAGCTGAGATGAAGAGCGGAAGAGAGAGGGTGCAAAAAATAGATAGATAAAAACTGCGGGATCGGTTGAGGCAAAACCAAGAGTTGAGTTGGCAGAGAGAGATTTAGCGAGGGGGGGATTCGGCGAGGGAGGAAAAGGCAGGAGTGTGTAAAACAGGAAAGGACTAGTGACAGGCAGAGGTATGAGACTATTAGAGGACTAGTGACATGCAGAGATATGAGACTATTAGAGGACTAGTGACAGGCAGAGATATGAGACTATTAGAGGACTAGTGACATGCAGAGATATGGGACTAGAGGACTAGTGACAGGCAGAGATATGAGACTATTAGAGGACTAGTGACATGCAGAGATATGGGACTAGAGGACTAGTGACAGGCAGAGATATGAGACTATTAGAGGACTAGTGACATGCAGAGATATGGGACTAGAGGACTAGTGACAGGCAGAGATATGAGACTATTAGAGGACTAGTGACATGCAGAGATATGGGACTAGAGGACTAGTGACAGGCACAGATATGGGACTATTAGAGGACTAGTGACATGCAGAGATATGGGACTAGAGGACTAGTGACAGGCAGAGATATGGGACTATAGAGGACTAGGTGCCATGCAGAGATATGGGACTAGAGGACTAGTGCCATGCAGATATATGGGACTAGAGGACTAGTGACATGCAGAGATATGGGACTATTAGAGGACTAGTGACATGCGACATGCAGAGATATGGGACTAGAGGACTAGAAAGGACTAGTGACAGGTAGATATATGGGACTAGAGGACTGGAAAGGACTAGTGCCAGGCAGCTATATGGGACTAGAAAGGACTAGTGGCAGGCAGAGATATGGCACTAGAGGACTAGAAAGGACTAGTGGCAGGCAGAGATATGGGACTAGAGGACTAGAAAGGACTAGTGGCAGGCAGAGATATGGGACTAGAGGACTAGAAAGGACTAGTGGCAGGCAGAGATATGGGACTAGAGGAATAGAAAGGACTAGTGGCAGGCAGAGATATGGGACTAGAGGACTGGAAAGAAGTTGAGAAATGTGAGGGAGGTATAGAGGGCTGGGAGTGGGTGAGGGAGAGCCACATGTCGACAGGGTCAAACTCATACTGTCATAAGAAGAGGATGTTATGGTGTAGATGGCAGGGGGGGCGGGGGGGCAATCTTCCAACTTCAAAGTTTTATCCACATTTTTGAATCAATGACTGAGCCAAGTAGCCCATGAACAACTTTGTGTGTGATTGGTAAAGCTGACATTTCTAAAAAATAAAAAACTGTCTAGAATGGAAAGCTATATTTGACAGCATCGCTGATTACCATGGGTCACTGAGCCGACATGTCTCAGGGGATCGGCATTTTATTTTCTACCTCCTATTAACCTTTGTATCTCTATCCCTTGTGTCCCGGTGCTGAAACCAAATGAAGTGAACTGAATGAAAGAGCACAGTCTGTGCACATAACTCATCTCACAGAATCATTCATCGCTTCATTCATATTCATCATATTGAAGACACAGCTTACTAACATATTTTTCTTACGGATTATGAGAGCAGAGAGGTAGGTTTTATTGTACTGTGTGTGTGTGTATACCATTGGCTATTCGCCTAAATTATGCAGTAGCACCCCCTGTGGTTATGGCAGCTCATACAACTGGATTACTGTGCAAGTGTATACCAAGGCTCTCTGCAATACACATTGGACAGTCACTGGACTACTGTACAACACATTATGATTTACACCTATTCTGATTCAGGTTGATATTTCTCACAAAGGCTTGAAATTAGCACACCTTTCTGTATGGTGTAGGTGTAAAGTGCCATTTCCTCTTCTAACTCCTCACTGAGCGGAACACAAGTACCTATCCTTGATTGCTCCTCATTATCATACACTTACTGGGTGGAATGAAGGATGGAGAGAAAAAAGAGAAGAACTTGATGCTGGCAGAGAATTGGCCACCTCCACCTTTAAAAGGCTACTTATGTGGGATGATGCTTCGGAGTGTTTTTGGTGGGTCATTCAAGTGGCCAGGCTTTTCTATCTGCCTTTGCAGCCAACTACAGGACCACAGTGTAGATGGACCTGCACAGGTTCTGAGAATCACTCTTTTGTGCTGTAAATCACACTAAATTGCTGTTTCTTTTGCGATGGGGATCAGATTTGAATGTCAGTAAATGGATGCACGTTTACACTTGTATGCTTAAAGCGTATGGTGTGCACTCCTTCATCTGGACGAATCATGAATAATTGAAACTATATATTACTAGCAGAATAGCTGTCACTGCGTGACTGGCCATTTAGTCAGGCAGGCCTTGCTCACAGTCAGAGTTGGCATGCAGCCTCTCCTCTCTCTCTCCCCAGATGCTTTTTTCATAGTCCACTTCTGGCTGATTACAACCTCAGCTCACCTGTGTATGCTCCAGAGTTCACTGGCTATTCAAATTCCAAAACGCAGAACAAGCCAGCACACGAGATGTCCTTTTTTATCATTTAATTTACCTCAGTCCGGGGTAGGTACAGCACAAACAAGTTTCGGCCCTAGGCCTTCACCAGTATTCAAATTCCACTCACCTGTGTGCTGCCCCACTCTGGAGCTCTCCATGGTGCTGAACATGTGTTGAGTCATTTTGGCCACTAATTAGCCATTTTTGCCCATTTAATCATCCTTAACTAATTAAAAAAATTCAGCCCTGTTAGGGTCACCCGCAGGGGTGCTCTTTACACTTCCTGGAAGATTCAACCCGATCACACGTAAAATGGCATAACTGTGGCCGAACACAATTCTGCTTACACACAGATAGACAGACAGACACTTCGCATTCGCATAGGATCATCTCTGCTTTTATAGCCTACGCCTACTTTATATATTTCTCAAACCGACCTATTTTCATAACTTACATAAGCCTGACACTTCTGACTGTAATTCAGGGTCATGGTCTTCTGGTCGTAATGCACTGAAAAAGCCTACAGTAAACAGCAAATCTTTCGAGCATATAGCGCCAGTCAAGGATTTTTGAACATCTCTGAGTCGTCATGTATCAGTTCACACATGTATTAGCTAATCCATCACACTCCAAAATAAGATTGAAACGGTGTTTTATGCTTAAATTTTGCACTTTGTTCCTACGTTTCACAGGCACTCAACCTCTTAGTTTGGACTGAAGTTATTAATGTGCTGCGCTCAGCCAGTCACACACAGATACACACACAGTTTTGTGTGAAGGGCGTTTCATAAAGCAATGCATTATTGTTATTAGAGCACGGGCGCCGCGCCCAGTTGCCAGTGCTGGGTTGAGCGGAAGCAGTCATTAAATTTAAATTGAGCAATATTTTCTTTTTGATGCTTCGGGAGCTCATGTAGGGATTCATATTGGCTTGGCACTAGTCGTTTATTTGTTGCATAAACTCAACTTTATTTGCTTCACCCATATGAATGTGTGCATTCATCATGGGGACACTTTAATAAAGCTGATGCATCGTGCTAAATTGCTAACTTATTAGCATCCTATTGATAATGAAGTTTATTAGCAGAGCTCAATAACGTAACAGTAGACTATTATAAGCAGGTGCAGCTGAATCACATGACCTAGCAATAGGTGAAGGAACATCATTTATATTAGAAATGTTGAAAATGCCAATGTGTGTCTAAAACATAAGCATATTAAGCTCATATGTATTTACAGCCAAAATATAGCTGCTTTATGCATATTCAAACAATGTGTATTAAACATATAACATGCAAATCTTGGACCTGAGGCATCACAATGTATTGTTAGTCCCTGTCAAGTTCAGGCTCCAACACTTGTCACTCATCTTGATGTGCTGTCTACCAGGAATAGTTGACCCAAAAATGAAAATTCTGTCATCATCTACTCACCCTCATGGCAAATGAAGCACAGGTGACATGTATTCATCTGGAGGTTGCCAGTCTCATAACACAGGGAGGTTGCCAGTCTCATATAACACAGGGAGGTTGCCAGTCTCATATAACACAGGGAGGTTGCCAGTCTCATAACACAAGGAGGTTGCCAGTCTCATAACACAGGGAGGTTGCCAGTCTCATAACACAGGGAGGTTGCCAGTCTCATATAACACAGGGAGGTTGCCAGTCTCATAACACAGGGAGGTTGCCAGTCTCATAACACAGGGAGGTTGCCAGTCTCATAACACAGGGAGGTTGCCAGTCTCATAACACAGGGAGGTTGCCAGTCTCATCTAACACAGGGAGGTTGCCAGTCTCATAACACAGGGAGGTTGCCAGTCTCATAACACAGGGAGGTTGCCAGTCTCATATAACACAGGGAGGTTGCCAGTCTCATATAACACAGGGAGGTTGCCAGTCTCATAACACAGGGAGGTTGCCAGTCTCATATAACACAGGGAGGTTGCCAGTCTCATATAACACAGGGAGGTTGCCAGTGTCATATAACACAGGGAGGTTGCCAGTCTCATATAACACAGGGAGGTTGCCAGTCTCATAACACAGGGAGGTTGCCAGTCTCATATAACACAGGGAGGTTGCCAGTCTCATATAACACAGGGAGGTTGCCAGTCTCATATAACACAGGGAGGTTGCCAGTCTCATAACACAGGGAGGTTGCCAGTCTCATATAACACAGGGAGGTTGCCAGTCTCATATAACACAGGGAGGTTGCCAGTGTCATATAACACAGGGAGGTTGCCAGTCTCATATAACACAGGGAGGTTGCCAGTCTCATAACACAGGGAGGTTGCCAGTCTCATATAACACAGGGAGGTTGCCAGTCTCATATAACACAGGGAGGTTGCCAGTGTCATATAACACAGGGAGGTTGCCAGTCTCATATAACACAGGGAGGTTGCCAGTCTCATAACACAGGGAGGTTGCCAGTCTCATATAACACAGGGAGGTTGCCAGTCTCATATAACACAGGGAGGTTGCCAGTCTCATATAACACAGGGAGGTTGCCAGTCTCATATAACACAGGGAGGTTGCCAGTCTCATATAACACAGGGAGGTTGCCAGTGTCATATAACACAGGGAGGTTGCCAGTCTCATATAACACAGGGAGGTTGCCAGTCTCATATAACACAGGGAGGTTGCCAGTCTCATAACACAGGGAGGTTGCCAGTCTCATAACACAGGGAGGTTGCCAGTCTCATAACACAGGGAGGTTGCCAGTCTCATAACACAGGGAGGTTGCCAGTCTCATATAACACAGGGAGGTTGCCAGTGTCATATAACACAGGGAGGTTGCCAGTGTCATATAACACAGGGAGGTTGCCAGTGTCATATAACACAGGGAGGTTGCCAGTGTCATATAACACAGGGAGGTTGCCAGTCTCATATAACACAGTGCCAGTCTGTCTTGCCAGCACAACTTTGTGTCTTGCTTTCTCCAAAACAACTGAAGTCAATGGGGACCAAAGTTCCAAAACAAAAACAGCCAAACAACTTGACACTGTGAAGAAAGAACTATACACCGGGGATACTCAACTTGCTTTGCCCGGGGGCCACTTCTGCAAAATGACAGGAGGCCAGGGGCCAGTTAATAAACACACATTCATTATTTATTTTTCTGTAGCGGATTGCTTATAGGTTTGGGGTGCCAGCCAAAGTTTAGTCTGACAATTTTACAGATTTCTTA
Source organism: Poromitra crassiceps (assembly GCF_964638095.1). Classification (NCBI taxonomy): domain Eukaryota; kingdom Metazoa; phylum Chordata; class Actinopteri; order Beryciformes; family Melamphaidae; genus Poromitra; species Poromitra crassiceps. The sequence goes on from NC_139639.1 coordinate 20,992,821, forward strand.
AGTTAATCCTCCACATGGATACATGAACCAGCGCTCCATACACCAGGAACCCACATAACATCAATCTCAATCACCAAGCAGAATGCAACAAGTAATCAAGCAATAATCAGAGGGACAATGCAGTTCAATATAAATCAGTGTATTGGAGGTACAATAATGTGCTTTACAGGCAAGTCCAAATAATCAACCAAACGAGATAATAAAGACTTAAGAGTAAAATTCAAGACAACAGGAAAATCAGTTTTGTTCACTTCAGTTCAGTTCTTGAATCTGTTCCGAATAAACCCTCCTCCCAAACGAATACAAAAAAAACATCTCTGGCAATGTTATTAGTTCAGTTTTTACCCACGAGTAAATCCCCTTCCCAAACAAATCAATAAAATATCTCTCCAAAAAGAGAATTACTAACCAAACATCTCAGACGCTGTCGGAGTAGTTACCTCCGGGACCAGTCAGTTTGTCGACTTCACACACAGGATGAGTGCCTGGTAGCAAGCAGGCGGTGATATTTGACAACTTAGATGGAGCTCAGTCAAACTTTATGTAACATTAGTTGTCATTGTGAATTATAAAATGGTCAACGGGCCACCTGGTACCCTATCGCAAGGCCGTTGTTAGATGATGTCAACAGTGATGATGTCAATACTTCGTAAACTCACCTGTCCCTCAGCTTAACAGCCGTACTGTAAGTTGAGCATCACTGCTATACACCAACCATTATTTGTTGCAAATCAATCAGCTGTAGTTAAGATTTGCACTAATCATGGTGTAATAGGTCTTTTTGGATCTCTGAATAACTGCTCAGCACTCACTTCAGTTGTTTTGGAGAAGGCTGATATGGAGTTGTGCTGGCAACCTCCCTGTTTGTTATATGGACAAACTTCACGTGTTTCAACTGGCATGAGGGTGAGTACTGTATGACAGAATTAAAAAATTTGGTTGGACTGTTCCTTTAAAACAGTGGTTGAGGTTGAGATAACTCAACTGGTGTCCATAAAGCCGCCATAAAGCTGGCAATGCGCAATTTAACAAGTGCAAATTTCCAAAATTCAGGATGGCAGGGGCAGCCCACATTACTCTGATTCTGCCATCCTGCATTTCGAAATCTGACCCCGTTTAAGCCGATTGGCAGGAACACAAACGCACGCCTCAGTTCACACACACACACACACACACACACACACACACACACACACACACACACACACACACTTACTTGACCTCCATGCCAAATTTCAGCCTCCTACGGCTAAAACCGTCGCCGCTAAAGGGTGGTGAACTTTTTGTGGACGACCAAGTACTGACCAACAACCGACAAATGTCCCGAACATAATTGAAAAGCCAATTCCATGCAGATGAGGGCAGTGGGGTTTATACATCACAGCCCGAAAGACTGATAATGTATAAGAACATAATCATATTTGTTGTTATTTTAATGTGAACACGTTTCATCCTCATCTTACAGAATGACAGAATCACCTCTCCCATCATCCAGTTTAGTCACAGCAGGCTGGCAAAGCAGTTCACTGCATGGCTCCTCTCTGGCCCCTGTGCTTTGATCTTCCCTTGGCATTCTCTCTGCCTCAACCCCTTTTTCATCGCTGTGCATTAGCTCACAAAAGAAAGAGAAGAGAGAGGAAAGATATCTCCCTGAGAACGGACGGATCTCCACCTAGGGACTTCAAAGCAGGCTTTGAAGTTGGGGCAGGAGATAGCGGCATCCACAGAGGAGCGGAGCTGCCCCAGTGGCAGGTAGCAGTGATGTCCTGCAATGCTGCGTCATTGGCGCGTTGCTTATATTAGTTATGACTCCACTAGTATTGTTTGCAGAGAGATTAATCGTTATGGGGCGAGTGATGAGATTAACAATGAGCGCTGGCTCTCAATTTCACTACCAAGCTCAAGCTATCTTCAGGTGTAAACACAGATACTATCATTAGCTTTAGCACAGTTACCGGGAGTGACTCAGTCTCTGCATAAAGTAAGGTTAGAGTGCTCCACGCTAATTCAGGTGCCTGCTGGTGGGAATTTCCTTTTTCCCGCCCTATCCGTTTCACCCAGATTTTCTTAGTGTGTCTTTATTGTGTGTATTTTGTTCATGCTCCATTTTATCATCATTTAAAGCTGTAATAAGCTACATCTTCTGACCACTAGGATGCCGCAGACAACAGAAACACATTTGTAATAAAACACAGCAAGGCCACTGCACTACGGAGTCCTACGAAGGACAAACTTTGCAAAGCACCATAAGGATCGATGGCTATAAGCAAAACGAAGCTACCTAGAAGTGTCGCCAGTCTTGCTTTGCCACGCCTTTCGCTCACTGACAGTTACATGTCCCACAATGACAAGTGAAGAGGCAGTTTTTATTTTTTATTTTTTATTTTATTTATTTTTCCCCCCCGATTTTTTTTTTATCCCATTTTTATCCCCCATTAGTGCTAACGTAATTTCTTTATCCTGGTTGCTACTCCACCCTCTGCCGATCTGGGGAGAGCCGAAACTGGCTCCATGCTTCCTCCGAGACATGGGCAGTTAGCCAGCCGCTTCTTTTCACCTGACAGAGGAAGCTTCACCGGTAGGACATAGCACGTGGGATGTTCACGCTATTCCAACCAGTTCCCCTCCCTCTGAACAGGCGCCCTTAACGACCAGAGGAGGAACCACATTAGCAGCCAGGATATTGCATGTTTTTGGTGAAGGGGGTTCCTATATGAAGGAAACCCCCGGGAGGCACGGGGAGAACATGCAAACTCCACACAGAAGGGCCCTTTTGACGACCCCACCCGGGCGGTGGGCACTCGAGGACATGCGGACGGGCACGCATTCCTTCAGCGTTCACATCGTCCCAGGTGGGAATCGAACCCACGACCTTCGAGCTGTGAGGCGATGGCGCTTACCTCCCCCCACCATACCTCCCCTCAGTGAAGAGGCAGTTAGCAAGAATAGTAGTTTTAGTGAAGGTACTCTCCATCATCCATTCTGCCATTACCAGACACTTTTCAATCATTCATTCATCAGTAGTACTTACATGATTACCTAATAATGACCTAATAAAAGGCTACTAACGAGCTTCGTTCCAGAGCGGAATTTGACAACACGCTTTAGAAATGAGGTAGCAACACAGCTGGCTGCTGTGCTGCTGTGTGGATGTTAGCTTATCATTACAGTATGTCTCAATTCATCTCCAAATAGTTCAGGATTAGTAATAAGGTGTGATATCACCTCATTGCAGGTGGTTTGCCCACTCTTGGCAGTGGCGCCCGCTGCACATCTGACCTCCCTGCTAGATCGATCACTCTCTGCGAGGCCCTTCCCAATAGGTCATTTCCATTTATTGTTATCATTTAATGTTATATCGCCTTCATTGAAAGTGTTCGTTTATCGCTTCATAATGTGGGCGTTGTGAAGCCCTTTGAGAGCATAGCTGGGTTATACAAATAAACTCGATTTGACTCGACTTGACACACTATCTCCTGCACGGAATAATGATGCAAGAGTGATGTGCTTCAGTTTGTGTACTTTCCTGACACCCAACAGAAATATATCGGTTTAATCTCACCTTTGGGCCAAACACTGAAAACAGATGCAGCACCCAGGTACTGTACCACTGGGTGTTGAATAACCTTTGCTGGTGCTCTGAGTGTGTTTAGGGTTTCTGTTTGAAGTGAAGCTGGGAAAAAAGCGTCGAGGTGCTCCACAAACGAATCCCAGCAGACCTCCTTGGTTGTCTCAGCTCTGGTCCTACGTCTACCTTTCTCCCTCCTCCCGCTCCAACTTCCTTCCTCTCTCTGTCAAAGCAATAGGGCAAATATTGATTAGCTGTGTTTGTGTAGCGTACCTGGAGTCAGATCCATCTTACTATAGCCTTTCTCTTAGTTACACCGCACATCACTTGTTTATCCTGCAGGGGAATACATATCTCATGCAGAGATGTGTGTTCTTCTTTATGAAGCTAGTTCTTGTAGAATTTTCTCCTTGATATACAGTAGCCTATACATGTATCATTGTCATTGGCTACGTTTACATGGACAGTTTCAATCCTCTTTAACTCAGAATTCGATCCCAATCCTCTTCAAATTTATCTTGTAAACACCTAAAGCAGAATGAAAACGGCCAATTCGATGTGAAGTCAAATTCGATGTAAGGGGGTGGTGTAGTTCGTTTCTCAATGCGATTGAAGTATTTTTCTATACATGTGAACGCTCTTTCCTCTACGATCCTCTCTAACTCACTGCGGTCTTTCTGCGCATGCCCGTTGTCAGCTCTCCCTCTCAAGGAAGAGCTCTGTCACACTTCAGGAAGGGAGGGGGAATCACATGGATACGTCAAACGCGTCAAACCGCGTCAGACACACCCGGCCCCAGCAGCTGGCGAAACATGGCCGCTTCCAGAGTGGCTGTTGACAGTTTCAAATGATGACAAATCAACCACTTTTGCAATTTGCAATACATGTCCCGCAAGGTTTCTGAGATTAGAGGAAAGTCTGAGCTGGCGTTACGTTAAACCAAACGTGGGGAGGAGGCAGCGGATTTGTTTGGCGTTAACGTTAGCTGTTGTGGTGGCTATGGCTAACTTTAGCTAGCTAGTTGTGGCTACCTTCAACAGGCAGCGCTCCACAAGCTTGTGGTGACGCTAACGTTACATGCAAGCTAACGTGAAGCTAGCTGCGGGGCAGTCATGATCTATAACGAAACGAATGCGCACATTTATGTACATAAAAGTCAACATCACAGTGTCTTTTCTTTAATCTAGAGGCATCATTTTTCAGTCAAAAGTGAAACGGGCATGCGCAGAAAGACCGCAGTGAGTTAGAGAGGATTGAGATTGGATACTATTTTCTCTTGTAAACTCGCAGGAAATAACGATCAATGCGAATGATTTCATTTCGAATTAAAAGGCCTCATGTAACCATAGCCATTGTAATGCTAAAACGCTATCATCATCATTACAATCAGGAACCTCGATGATCTGTTTACTGTATGCTCTCATATGGTAATTTGTTTTGAAAAGGATGCTTGAACTTGTAGAAAAGTTCAAATGTCTGACTTTTCCTGTCGGCTATTAAGTCAAGCTTGCAGCTTTGGCAAATAATTGTCCTGAATTATAAAATACTGTATATCAATCAAAATAAATTAGACATGTAGTAATATACTGAGTGCAAATAACCAATATAACATTGCATTTACCTGTGATATACTCAATTAAAATCATCCCTCGTTACTTAATTGGCACATTCAGTCCTCAACTCTCCACCGTGATAGCTGGTGAGCGTTCTGGTGCAAACTGGCTGCCATTCATCACCCAGGTGGGTGCTACGCATCAGTGGTGGATGAGTTGAGTTCCCCCTCCCTCCCCTGATATGTGAAGCGCTTTGAGTGTCTTGAAAGGCGTCTATATAAATCCAATCAAATATGATTAATTATTAAAATCTTTGAGTGAAAATAAACCGAAACCACTTCATCACCTCAGTGTTTTGTGTGTCTTCAACAAAATGGCCAGAAATGAGCATGACATCATGCCAAATGTTTGATATCAACATGATGAAACAGCACCCTCTAGTTTAACCCGTGAAACAACCATCTCAACATGACCAAAATTGGATTCAGAAAGCTGGCCAAGATTTTTGGCTTTAATACATAATTCTGTTTTGAATGAAACCCATTGTTTGTTTGTCTGTTTGATCTCCTTGTTGTTGTTTGAAGGTATCCATCTAAGATAAGAGGAACTAATACAACCTGGTTGTCCCTCTTAACAACCAATAAGCCCGGAGAATTAGTACAGATTTTCTCTCTGGTCTCTACTGAGTCTTATTCCCAATCAGACCTGAGAGACACGCTTAGATCAGCCAGGTGTTGATGAGCCATGTCATCCCAATTAGGCCAGCAGCACAAAGCAATCTCTTTGTTGTCGGAAGAAGATGAGAGTGGAAAGACGAGACAAAGCACAGAATGGACTAGAAACAGGAGGTGTTGAGCAGTGGACTATTGAACAGAGAATCAGTTCTATCAAGCTGTGCACTCGTGTTATTGGGTTGGTCAGTGAGTAGGGAGTTTCCTTTAACCGTGTAACATTTGTAGTGAAGCATCAGTATTTTGAACATGGTCAAAATGCATGCATCTGTAATATGCGATCTCACATGGGAGGGAATCAGCTGGCTGTGTGCAGTCTCATATCTGAGATACAGGTAAACCGTAATAGCCTATGTGATCTCACATTATTCTCAGGAAAAAAAAAACTTTTCTTTTCTTGATATTTGGTCAGTCAGATTTAAACCAACATGACATTGTGCAGCAAGATTATGAATATATATATTTGGATTAATGGTTACACATGTGGATACTGTAGTCTACAATTTTTTAATCATATAAAATAAAATTATTTATTTACCAAGCCAAACTGGTGCCGTATGCCAAATTAAGAAATGAATGCTGTGAAAGGTTTAAGTTAACACCCTGAAAAGCTGATTTTAATTTGAAAAATTAATTAATTCGTGCTTATTCATGTTGAAGATGAAAGGAAGGTTAACAAGATACACTGTTATTACTAGATTGAATCTCTTTGATACACTGTTATTATTGAACGTTTGCCACATCTTTTTCATGTCTTTGCCACTTCAGTCTAAACTGTAATTCAAAACATACTGACAGAACGCATCAATCAGAGGCTATAATCCATTATTTCAAACTCCTGTATTTTGTATAGAAATAGTTGGTTTTCTTTCATGCAAACAACATTGTTATTAGCTGAAAGAAAACAATTGCCCAATTTTCTCTTGTTGGTGTGCTTCTAGGAAATGGAAAACAAAGTGAAAAACACTAACATTTTCCTTGCACTTCTTTATAATATCCTATATTATCCTATATCCCTATATCTCTCTCTATAGTATAGACCCAAAGCCAATTATATAAATGTTGTCTCTCTGAAGTAATGCCCTTGTATTTCATTTTCAACCTTGTCTCAGTTACAGAAACAGAAGCAGGCCAGATGGGGACTGGCAGGATTAAGTTTCATTTATGTAAGTGAGGAAAATGAGTCATTTCCACTTTGGCCTTGACTAAGGTCTCCAAGATGATAAACTTTCACAATAACCGAAAGATGCACTTAGCGTATGCACTGAAATTAATTACATATTTATTCTGGATGGTTGCCACAGCACGTCTGTGAGTGTGTTTTTAATTTTCTCTGACCTCCTGGCAGAGTAGAATAACAAATGGATCATTTTGCATTCAGAACTTTGCTCGCTGTCATATTTCAGCCACAAATGCACATTTTAATGAGACAGAGGGCAGGTTAAAACATCACACACAGAAACCACACACACAGCATGCACATGGCCCTTATTCACTATTGTTCAGTATCTAAACACCTGGGTGCAATCCCCATTCCCCACATCAAACCCAACATTTCCAAAGTTGTTGATTTAATGCTGATATCAGTAACCAACCATGTTACTGTACATCTCTGTATTTAGAGAGGCAGCAACAACATGACTATGTCATTACAGTTGTCATTTTTGATAAATGTCTAAGGGGCTGTTCACACAGGACGTGTGTATTTGAGAAGCCAGCGCCTTTCTACAATTAATTCTCTATGGTAAGGACGCGTTAGGAGCGCTCCTCTTTCAAAGACCACACCAGGAGCTGCGTGCACCAGCTGGGCGTAAAAAAGTAGGTCTTAACTGTTACGCTGGTCTTAGCTACGCCCGACGTTGTGATTTGAATTTACACCGAGTGCACCAAGCCTGACTTACCATGGTCGTAGCTGCGCCCGGTCTTTAGGCTGCGGACGTGCGCGTCCACGTGAATACGTGCTTGTTGCCAAGCAACACACTTCTCTCAGACGAGCACGAGACAGCTGACAGACATCTCCAACTCAGCTCAGACTTATAGAGTTGTATTCAAAGCGTAGAAACGTTCTCACAGCTCAATTTAACAGCGCCAACACAAAAACAGAATCACAAGTGCAATCAGTAATGAATGTGATGGCGGACTGCGCACTGCGGGCAGTTGAGAAGTCAGGAAGAAATGGGAAGATCTTCCGACGCATCGGCTTTTAAAAACCCGCCGACGAGCGGAGGTCCTGCGCACAAAACGTCCATTTACAGCACATATCGATCGATATTTTTGGAGAAGATTCCCCCGCATCACAGGACTGAACGGCACTGACAGCACAGAGCTGTCAGTCCCGACAACGCAGATCAAGATGAGACAGCTGCCAGTCAGTATGGGTACGCATTGGGTGTAACTTTTACGCCTGCTCCATACCAGACGTAAAAGTTACACCCAGGCGCAGCGCATACAGGGCTTAAGACTACATGGTGCACTAGTCATAAAATGAAGTTAGTCGTAACTTTGAGTTCTACGTCGGACGTAGCGTTACACCTAGGCGTACGCCCAGCTGGTGCACTCGGCTCCTGATGTTTAAGTGTTCTGGGTGGCTAGTGTTTTTTTGGCAGAGCGCTCTGGGCATCTCAAGCTGAAAAAAGTTCAACATTTGGAGGAAAAGCACGCTGCTCGTCACTGTCACTCCTCCTACCTCTTCTCCTGACGGGGGGATCTTCAAACTCCGCTGCTACCAGAATTACCAATAATCTGGCTTTCATGTTTACAGTGCGAACAATCAACAACAACAAACAGACAAAACTAGCTGGCTACCGCCCGTGTGATCGTTGCGTCCTGAACTGTACGGCAGAGAAAAACAAAATAAAACAAAACACACACACACACACACACACACACACAAACGCTCTGTGCGCATTGGATGCGCTCTCGACACGATTTCCAAAGCGTTCTGATCTGAAATGCACACGTCCAGTGTGCACAGGCCCTAATGCTGTATTTTCTATCTTGAATTCTGTGATATGAATCAATAAGCTTTAGTGAGCAGCTTATATGAGGAACTTGCATTTTGTATTGATTTTAGCGCCCCCCCCCCCCCCCCCCCCCCCCCCCGTGGACAAAAGGTAGTGTTCTCCCGGAACGAAGATTGCATTTCTTACACCGAGTCTCCTCCCACCGTCACCACCAGGCTGTCCGAGCTGCAGCAGGCCAGGCAGGGCTTCTGAGTCAGTGAGCCTCCCTCTCCGTTTTATTTACTGGTTGACATTATTGGTTAATTTGCCAGCCAGAACAAACAAACATTAATACCAGGTTCACACGGACTTGACACAGGAAGGACGTGCGCCTGACCAGTGCAGGCATTTAGAAAAAACATAGAAGTCGCTTCGCCCATGGTCTCATTAGTTGATGTCGATGTGAGGAATCACTATTCAATTTAAACAGTTAAAAGTTCCTCGTAGCTGCTTTAAAAAAAAAAGACTGCATTGAATAAAATAAATATTTGATACTGTTACTGCAGCACGGCACCGTTCACCTGTTTGTTCCAGTTACACTGGAACAGTTTGGCTCAGGTGCAGTCAGTTTGCGCCTCAGAAAGCCACCATCTTGAATATGAAATCTAAGTGTGACTGTGAAGACAGGCTCCTCTGTGCCACTGCTGACGGCTAAACATCACTTGTCACCTTGCTTTCAGACTTCACAATCAGACGCTTCCTGAGTGAGACTAGCAGCCTTTAAAAAACACCTCAAGTGTCTCCTCTTTTAGATGATTTTAACTCATATTTTTGGTCTGCTATGAATGAATAATGCAAGGCTTTTAAGGCAGTGACGGCAAGAAGGCAAGCCATGGTTGAGGGGAGAATGGTAGCTTGTGTGTGTGTTTGTGCAGGTGTGTGTGTGTGTGTGTGTGTGTGTGTGTGTGTGTGTGTGCGTGTGCGTGTGCGTGTGTGTGTGTGTGAGAGAAAGAGGGATCGAGAGCATGCATGTTTGTGTGTGGTGTGTGTGTGTGTGTGTGTGTGTGTGTGTGTGGGTGTGTGGCTTGAGTTTTAGTAGATGCAGCTGGACTGGATGTATTATTGATGTGCTGTTAGCACTCCCAGGGAGTTGCAGTCTCATCAGAGTTTGCCATTGGATTAACAGACTGAAAAAAGGCAAACAGGGAAACCGAGAAAAGGCACGGAGCATATCCCTCATCCGAATCACCCCCCCCCCCCCCCCCCCCACACCCCTCGTCTCCTACCCCACTCTCTCTCCCTCGCTCCCCCCCCCCCCCACACACACACACACCCCTCGTCTCCTACCCCACTCTCTCTCCCTCGCTCTCCCCCCCCCACACACACACACACCCCTCGTCTCCTACCCCACTCTCTCTCCCTCGCTCTCCCCCCCCCCCCCACACACACACACCCCTCGTCTCCTACCCCACTCTCTCTCCCTCTCTGTCTCCCCCCACCTCCCAGAAATGAGCCATCATTTCACAGGAAAAGGGGAAAGACATTATCTTTATATGAGACATCTGGCTGGGTCCGACACAGTGGAATTATTGATTAAGTTTGGTTTTATTTAGTAGCGACAGCCTGCTACTGTAGCTAATACAGATTTGAAATTAATTCACATTTGTAATGACGTCCTACACGATTACGCACTTGGCACACACAAAATGTCCAGTTTCATCTGCAGTCTCTCATTTAGCTTCTCCTTCCACAAGCGGCTACCGCATGCACAATTAGCTTGCACGGACACGCACACACGCACGCACACACGCACGCACGCACACACACACACACACACACACACACACACACACACACACACAAAATGATCTACAGTTGCAGTCAGTGTAGGGTCCAGTCTGCTTGCTGTCATCCTTTATAATGGTTTCATTAGGCCAGGGAGAAGGATGGACGGCTGGAGGAGTGCCTTTCCTTCTTTCCAATCCACCAATCAGGTCAGAGAGGAGCACCAGAGAGACTCATACATCCACCTGCTCTCTCTCTCTCTCTCTCTCCCCCTTCCTACTTCGCTCATCTCTATCTCCCACTCTCGAGATTTATTTTTACATTTCTATTTTCTTTCTTTGCATTCCTGGGAAATAATAATAATAATAATAATAATAATCGAAGCCAACCTGCCTATTATAAATTATTTAGATTATTTTTCTCTTACTCCCTCATATTTCCTGGTAAATAAATTAACCCCGGGAAGAAGAAAAAAATCCTCCTTTTCACTAAACAGGAAACCACCCAAGTACTTTCCAGTTTGGTAATTGAAAAATACCGAAGCTGACAGACTCTCCGTTCCAATTTCTAGTGAGGGGCTGGACCTGCACGCACCCTGGAGATGACTCTGAGATAAAAATTTGTCTAGATATCCCTGGCTGATGAAGAGCTTGCGAGTGCTGGAAAGTGGGCGTACGTGTACGCTTAACTGGTATTAATGATTTGCCTTTCGCTGATCTCACTGGCCAATCACCTGATTGCGGTGTGTGCGCGTGTGTGCGCGGATGCGGATGCACACACTCACACACGCACACATACACGCGCACACTCTCTCACAGAGGCGAAAATAAATGGACTTTTTGCCCCCCGAGTGTGTTTTTTCTTCTGTGTGTGTGTGTGGAGCTGTGAGGTGTCTCTGCACAGCGGGAGAAATACATTGAGCAGAGGGGCACCTTCAGAGGCAGAGCTCTCCCTCCTGCCAGGCCCAAACCCAGCAAGTCAGAAAGAGAGGACTTAGAGGGTGGGATACAGGCCTGAGAATCCACACACACACACACACACACACACACACACACACACACACACACACACACACACACACACAAAGACTGATGGTGCCAGACCGCAGCAGCCTTGAAGATCAAACAGAGTGTATGCTGCTAATCAGCCAGAGAGGCACGCTGTGAAGCGAGAAGGGCTTCTGCATGCCAGTGTTTAATTATTGACATTTCCAGCACTGGAAATCAATTTTGTCAACTCAGCAAGAGCAAATACACATTGCTTTGGCTTTAACACAATTAGTCCCACCAGACCAGCACAGACGAGTGTCTGTACTGCAATGATGACAAGCTAGCTGTAAATACAGTGGAACTCGAGGACTGCCGGATCAAAATTCCAATACTGTATTTATGAATTCAGCAAAAATACAGCTTTTGAAAATGAAGAAGTGAACTGGTGGGAATAGCGTGATCCTCGGCACCTGCTACGTCCTGCCGGTGAAGCTCCACGCTGTCGGGTGAAAAGAAGCGGCTGGCAACTGCGCATGTGTCGGCGGAAGCATGGTGCTAGTCTACGGCTCTCCCCAGAACGGCACAGGGGGTGGAGCAGCCACCGAGGGCAGCAGGGGGAAATTGGCCAAGGACAATTGGGGAGAAAATAATAGAAAAAGAAAGTGAAGAAGTGCATAGTGATGAAAAGACCAAGCTGACATGTATTCTACAGGTGGCATAACAGTGAGAAACGCCTGTCCTGAGCCCCTAATATGTGCTTTCAAAACGCATGTGATCCCATTACTCTTAAGCTCAGCACTTAAGATATACAGCTTTGAAACTATCCCGTCTCATACATGATTGAAAAGGCAGTGTCAGAGCCTTGGACATCATAGACCTAATTTGCTCGCGCTCTTTTGACTGACAGATGACAAGGCTTTCCGCACCCTATGGGGTCTAAGAAGCCCATGTCCCCTGCAGTCCTTCTGTAATCCTAATATCATCCTCTGTGTGCTGGATGAGCCTGTTGCTGCAAATCATATTAAGGTGCAAGGTGCTTTCCGACACGTGTCTTTATCCCTGCGAGCGGCCACAGCATGTGGTCAGCTCATATGTCATTTCCTATAGAGCGCAGTCTGACTGACACCCAGGGAGGGCTTCCCCCCTCTCTGCTGAGTCTCAGCCAGGAGCAACTGACAATAGGGCCGCAGCAGCTTTTATACACTTCAGTTCAGTTACTGTCTGCTCTCTCACTGTGACTTTGATCACGACAGCCCTGGAGGAAAATGGCAAATGTGCTTCAATAAGGTTTATAGACTGAGGGCTTAAAGAGAAGGTCAAGTGGGGAGGGGGGTAAATATAAAACACGGTGTGGTGATGAATGTACTACATGGAGCTACAGTGTCACTTTCATTGCCACAAATCTCTTCCTCAGCCTTTGTTTCCCGTGAGGCCATTACGTGTAGTCCATCTATATAAGCCCAGCAGCAATAGTAAGTGTGCTTTGTAAGGACTACAAAGTGCTCCTTGAGCATGTTAACCTGCGACTCTTGCTGTGCATTCAGAGCGGTGGCGAATTCGTAAATTTGCGTGCTGAGATTACATACAAAGTCCTTTTTTAAACGCGCGAGCAGACCCGGGTGCCATGAATGAAGTGACATTTTGCGGCGCCAATGACCCGGATTTGCCCCCATTTGCTCATTGGCCGGAGTTGAAATATTTCAACTCAATATTTCAATTTTTCAACTTTGGTCATTCGTGCGGTCAAACTCGAGCGAGTAATGCGATTTTCGCCCCCAGTGTGTGAACGCACAGTTACAGAGACACATGCAGCATTTCTGCTTGTTGTTGCTATGTTTGACTGGTGGGGTCAAAATAGAAAAGATAAGAAGAAAATACATTAGAAACAATTAATGTGATCACCTGATGTGCTTCAAATTAAAATAATGATTTGTTGTTGACATCAAGGGGTCCTCCTGACCATGTTGACGGAGATTGAGAGTGAAGGGCCTATGTCCACCGGCTGCGGTACGGCTCCGTGCAGCTGGCGGAACAGACCCACACCCATGTAATCTGTCAGATGCATGCGGGATCCGACAAAAATAGAAAAGGTGCGTATTGTTTCCGTACCGCATGTATTGCCCATTTATTAACATGGTCCGGAGTCTGTTTCAGCAGCGGTACCAGATTCGCATGGAGCCGTACCATATCTGGTGGACATGGGGTTTGCGAGTTTTGCCATGGGCTACTAGTAGCACGTAGTAGTAGTAGTAGTAGTAGTAGCAGTGGTGTATAAAGTACTCGAAAACCATACTTGAGTAAAAGTAAAGATATCTTCCCAGAAAAAGACTTTGGTAAAAGTCAAAGTCATTCATTAGAATATTACCGTACTTGAGTAAAAGTCTCAAAGTACTTGATATTTTCTGTACTTAAGTATCAAAAGTAATTTTCTGATATTAAATGTACTTAAGTATTGAAAGTAAAAAGTACAAGTAAATGCTGAAAAAAAAATCAAGCAAAATACATGCCTGCTTGTATTACCGTAGTCTATTTCTTCTTCTTCTACTTTTATAGCCGCTGGCAAACAACATTATGTTGCATTACAGCCACCAAATGGAATGGCGTGTGGATCGTGAATAACGTAACTTGCAAACCTGATTGCTTGCAGGCTACGCAATTTCTTCTGATTGTACTTTGTAACTAAGATGCTTGGGGGAAATGTAGTGGAGTAAAAGTATCCATTTTATTTGGGAAATGTAGTGGAGTAAAAGTGAAAGTTGACAGAAATATAAATACTCAAGTAAAGTACACAGATACTCAGAAAAAATACTTAAGTACAGTACTTAAGTATTTATACTTAGTTACATTACACCACTGAGTAGTAGTAGTAGTCATAGTAGTGTACCTTAGTTTGTTAGGTTACCTGGGTTTCAGCCATGATAGTCAGTATATTTGGCTTTGTTTTTCTAGCTTTACTTTTTTTTAATCTAAAAAAAGTAGGAATGAACCCTCACAGCAGCCTTTCAAACTGTCAGACCTTAGTGACCTCCATCCAAGCCAAACTGTTTATCCTGCATCTGCATCAGGTTAACCTTGTCAGTCTGGAGCCTTATTACCAACTCCATACATTACCACTGCATACAGATGGAGAATGTTCAGCAAACTCAGTCAGGCATAACTAATCACTCTTGCAGATTGGTCCCTGATTTTGACAGGTAGCTCTAAAAGTGGCGTGAGTGTGTGATTATGTGCATAAATATAAGGCTTGTGCACAGGTTGCCATTGTCTTAGCTGGCTCTCTGACACGGACTCAGTGGCAAGGTCAGGACATTAACCCCCCCCCCCACTTCTCCCACCTGCAGAACATGTGTTGAAGTGACAACAAACGATATGAGAATAATATTGAAATAAATGATGTTATTTTTTAAATAAAGCATTTTGCCTATGTGAGGTAATACGATTCAATGTCAGCTATTGTCCGATCATGCAACAATAACTCAATAATTCTATGACATCCAGACTGAACTATCAGTAATTCCAACCATATTGGAATTCGACAGTAATCCTCTTCCCTTTCTTCATGAGGTGATAAATTAGTTTACAGAGTGATTGTTGAGGGACTCTTTTACCATAGAGAATAGGGTTGTTGTCATCAATGTCTGAAGATACAAGACACAGACTCTCCTTCTCGTCCCTGACAGAGAGGCAGGGCACAGTAGCCTGTGACCTTGCGTTCCACTGCATAGCGGTTCCTCTTAGTGTGGGTTGCCATCCGATTGCTCCAGTCTGACAATTCAATCCATTGTGTGCTTTCATGTGCTGAAAGAGGCATGGCAGCAAAACCACATCTGAATGCAGACAGTGGTCTCCTCAGCCTCGACTGGAAATGAGACCCAGACATGGCCACCGCACATCACATAAGGACAGACAGGAGAGAACCTTGTGCATTGTTTACATTGCTTACCATTATGTATCTGTGAAGTTTGATCACGTTTGGTTGTCTGTGTTTATGTGCTTATGAGGGAGCTTTGGCTCCTGAAATTTTCATAAATGAGCACAATGTCTTCAAATGCAGAATATGTGCTCACTCCATTCAGGAAAGGTGATAATCAAAATAAAAATCATCATCATCAGCATAAAAAATAGGGGCAGTGGTGGCCCAAGGGTTAGAGAAACGAGCTTGTTGTCGGTTCAATCCCCAGGACCGGCAGGATAAATCTGGGTGGGGAAAGTGAAAAGGCAGCGCTTGCCCCTCCCTCATTACCACCACTGAGGTGCCCTTGAGCAAGGCCCTCAGCCCCAACCGCTCCAGTGGAGCTGATCAGTGGCCAGCAGATCAAACTGTGGTTGTACTGGTCAGCTTCCAGGTATGAATATGTGTGTGAATGGGAAAGAAAAAGAGAGCATTGCTCTCAGTGAGACTCCCCTGAATAAATAAAGGTAAAAAAAAAAGAAGAAGAATAAAAATAAATACAACATTTGCACCACAAAAGGTTTGTTTGGCATTGAAATACCGAGCTGGAAAGTAAGTGTATTGAGGTCGTGCTGGTTTGCCTTCAACATCTACAGTGCCTTCCTGAAGTGTTTTCTTTTTTCACCATGACAAAAACCTTATTCTGTGGTTCAGTTTGTGCTCGTGTCACGAAATGTCATCAACTACAATGTGTTGTATGAGGACTGTCCTCACAAGGATAGAAAGATGCAGACAGGCTTCCAAAATGTTCACATGATGGTAGGACTTGTATTTAGCGTTTGATAAGTTGATAGTTTAGGGTTGCTGTTAATTTTATTTGAGGATTAATAACGGGGTAAGGGATTAGAATGAGAATGAGAATCAGAATCACTTGCATTGCCACAATATGTAAAGATTAGATACGAGGAATTTGTCTTAGACTAAGTATGCAGTGTAGAGGTCATATCAATATTCAGAAGAGAAAAAGAAGATATCTAAAAGGCAAAGTCACAACACTGCAACTGCAGTCCAATATATGCAATGTATACATAGGAGGAGTGTTAAATAGGCATTAAATATGAATGTACAGTGCAAGCAGCTCTGCATGATGTAGTTAAGTAATATAATAGAGTAAAAAGTTCTGGTAGGAGAAGCAGCTATAATACTTTAATGTAACGAGTGTAGTCCAGCTGCTGTGACTGTAAAGTGATGTACTATATCAGGGTATCCGCGGGGTCTTAAAGTCTTGAAAGTTGGGAATTCAATTTAGGGAAAATCAAGACCCTTGAAGAGTATTGAAAAGTCTTAGGTGGATTTCAAATTCAAGACCCTTTAAATGTGTTATTTTTTCGATGTGAATAGATGTGTTTTCATGACGTTCATTTACGCTGAGTTAAAAATAAAAGAAATAATGTAACGTTACATGCATGTGACAGTGTGTCCGTGTGGGTGTGTCGTGGGCGTCCCCCCCCCTCCTCTCCTTCACTCATTCAGTGCTTGCTTCAACACAACAAACATGGCTGCTGTGAGCGCATGCGGTCTTCTCCGGTCTAGAGAGTGAAATATGGAGTTATTTTGCTTACGTTACGTTGCTGACAGGGATGGACACTACATAGCCCGTCTGTAAACATGTATAACCTAGTTAGCAGGGTCAAGATGTCTATCTCCGTAAATCACATTGAACACCAGACGTAATCTTTAAAACAAATAAAGGTCTGGAAAACATATGGATTTTTTTTATTTGAAAATGTCAAGGAACCCTGTGTTCAACACAAACACAATGTGGAACTTAGGCTATCAGAAGAATGCAAAACACAGTATGCAACTTATTTTGTTTTATGTGCAGAAGTCATCGTTATGGACGAAAAGCCTCCACCACAGCCTGGCCTGCCTCCACTACAGCCATGCCCTGCCTCCACAAGAGCCTGCTCTGCTTCCGCCTAGAGATGAAACGGTAAGAAAACTCCATATCACAATTATAGTGACCAAAATAAAATTATAATGATGAAATACATTCATCATATATTCAATAAAACGTTCACGTTTTATTTTGAAAACTCAGTGCAACCTGTGTCTGGATAGACCAGACCAGCACATCTGGGTACTTCGCAAAGCGTCAAGGCTGCACCCCTTTTAGGGGGGAAACACAAGCCACAAGTTGACTTCAATGAAAAATAGCAGTACAAAAGAAATCTATAGAAAAAGAACAGAATTAATTTTGTTTATAAATGACCCAAAGACACCATGACATGACAATATATTTCAACTCGGCCGGCCATAGAATGCGCAATATCCATCGACAATAGTACTTGCCTTATATAGACTCTGTATCCAGCCCAGTATCCACCAGGTTACCTGCATCATCCATATAGACGGTGTCCCCCCTAACTCTATTAAAACAAACATCGCAGATCTGGCTATTTTTAATTTATTGTTAGTGAAACCAACAACACAGCAACTCTTCGGCATATCTATATCAAATTAAACCATTTTAAATAGTTAATAAAAGTGCGGAGGCGAACTGGCGAAGGGAGCTGACCAAACGCCGACAAACATCGCGACTTCAAAGAGCAACAGGTAGCAAATGTGATCGATAACATAATTACACTCCCTCAAATAAGTCGTCAAACGATTTTTATTTTGTGACAGCAAACATTTTTCAACATCAGTTTGACGAGGACATGTGCTCAGTACGAGCGACCCTCTGCCAAGTAACGTTATTGAGTCATGACGCTGTTTATTTAATAGGGTGATCTGGTTGTAAAAATAAAACAATAGGGTGATCTGGTTGTAAAAATAAAACATTTATATCAGAAAGACGTTGAAAGCAGTGATTGATAATAAATGAAATCTAATCTTTTTCTGCAAATTGCATCATTGGGAGGTTGATTCTGGCACTCAATATTACGGGTGGGCAATATATCGATTTTATATCAATATTGTGATGTGAGACTGTATATGGCAAGGGTGTCCAAACCTTTTTGAATGGGGGCCAGATTTGATCATGTGAAAATACCTGGGGGTAGCTCTCAGAGTCTAACCAGATTGATCCTCAGGGAAACACTGTCATGTGCATGTGTGAGTGAGTGAGCGAGCATGTTATTGTTATAAATATACTTTATATATATTTTTAAGTTTAAATAAACCTTGCCTTCGGGGTTAGTCACTCAATTTATTCTCTTGAGCTTGATTCCTTCCCGGCCTATCTGAATTCTGTTGTATTGATACAGTGCATAGAAGTTATGGCAAACTAACATCGTTTAGTTTTGCAATCTCAAACTCAAAATGTATAGTAAGTGTTAGTTAAAGGTGTGTCGCTGATGTAATCGGTCACAGTTCGAAGTGGCGATGGGGTCTTGAAATTTATTGGAAGGGTCTTGAAAAAGTCTTGAATTTAACCTCAGGATTGCTGCATACCCTGTATATGATGGGGCTGTGCTCTGGGGGGGGGGGTGTTGGGTTGGTAGAGTCCTTAGTAGAGGGGACTTTTGGGCCTTGTTGATGAGGCCGATGGCAGTTGGGAAGAAGCTGTTCTTGTGGCGAGAGGATTTGGTCTTGACAGACCTCAGGCTCTTGTCGAGGCGGAGCATTTCAAAGACTTGGTGTCCGTGGCGGAAGGGGTCCGCTTTCAGCGTCCTGGCGGTGTGCAGGTCCTAAAGGGATGGCAGGTTGCATCCGATCACCTTCTCAGCACAGAAGATGATGCGCTGCCATGGCGATGGCCTTAACGATGGAGGTGTAGAAGTGCACCATTCGGGAATGAAAGTAGCCAATGAAGGTCCTCACAAGCATTGTAATACAAACCTGTGTGTGCGTGTGCGTGCGCGTGTGCATGCATGTGTGTGTGTGTGTGTGTGAGAGAGAGAGAGAGAGCGAGTGCCTGCCTGATGTGTGTGTAGTTTATACTGTAGGAAATCTATAAAAGCGTAGCACGGCTCTCTGGAGAAACTTGATTAGGTTTGAGTCGAGCTCAGAAATCAAAATTAATTTGGGAGACGCTCCGCCTTTCTACCATTACCTGAGGCAGAGCCATTAAGTAAAGAAATGGCTGCTCAGCTTCATCACGTGCGCGCTACATCTAAACGAAGCTGATACAGCCGTTGGCTGCATGCTGATGTCAAGCTCTGGCATGCAAAGTAATCAACATCCATGGCCGTATCAACATTCCTCATCATCTTGGTCTAGAGCTCTAAATGCAGGTTATATGCAGGAGCTAAACACAACATTACTCCCCTTTTAGCAACATAGCCCTAACAGGAGAATTCATTCTAATGACATTTTCTGCATTCAAGCAATCGATAATTTACTTGATTGTATTCTGAGGTGATATGTTCCCAAAGTGAGTCATGGTCTAATGGATATTAATATCTCTGCCAATGGTTTCTAACATAAACGTATCTTAAGCTGGTTTAACTCTGTGTGTGTGTGTGTGTGTGTGTGGTCCTGGAGACACCTTACGTTTGAAACCAAGTAATAAGTAAATAAATTGTATTACTTTTTTAAGGAGTAATAAGTAACTAATAAATTACACTTCCTGAGTAACTTGCCCAACGCTGGTAGTTGACATAAAAATGAAGGTCGAGTTGAGACACCCCACCCGCCCCACCCCACAATTGTGCGAATGCAACAGCCTCAAAAGCGTGCACGATGCAGTCACGAAACTTTACAGGTGTGTAGGCTAGTTGACATACTGTACAAATTAATTTGTCATGTGCTTTGGTCACTTTACTTAAGCTGTGTTCACACCGAGATATTTATTTTTCTCTCTGTCGCTCGACTGAACCCTTTGGAATCGCTCTGTCGCTCTGTTTAAATCGCTCATCAATAGGCACAATAATTGACGGACATCTGGGGGCTATAACGTTACGCAATGTCATGATATTTGTCCACTACGAGCCACCGTAGTTGTTTACAAGCTAAGCCTATCAGCGTGCTCCTAATGCGAGCGCTATACCGGTAGGACAGACTTCACTTAATGTCAGCTGTCAGCCTGTCAATGCGGTTTATTGCCACACAATAAACCAGCGGTTTGTTCCAAGCCAGTGTGATCCTTGACTCACTCTCACACGGCAACCAATCAGCGTTGAACAGCGAGCGACTGATGCCAGCGTAATTTTGCTCGAGTTGGGATATTTCATCTCGGGCGACGAGCGTATTTTCTCCCTATCGCTCTGTCTCTGTCGCTCGGACGCCCAGCGATTTTTCTCCCGGGCGATTATACGCTCAATCGCTCGTTTGCATTGACTTTGTATGTAAACTCGATGCCAGCGAAAAACTTTAATAGGTCGGTGTGAACGCAGCTTTACGCCCCTGGCTAACATTTTTTTGTTGCAAGTGTCACGGCTGGTGCGATCCAATCGTAAGATGGTCTGTAGTTTGTTGTTGTTGTTGTTGTTGTTGTTGTTGATGTTTTTACATGCAGTGTCCTTCCCCACAGGGAAACAGGTTGGCGAGAATTAAGGTCCTTTTGGCATGAAAAAAAAGAGCTCCAATGGGGGGACTGGTGGTCTTGTTCAGTTATTCTCGCTCTTATCTTATTTTCCCCTTGTGGTGACTTGTAGGGTGACATTTTAATTTGCCAAACTTCCCTGAGTGGTCCAAAAATGCTGCTGTAGTATTTTACAACAGGACCGACTGATCCATAACAACTGCTCTAGAGATAACGGTGAAAAAAGGTGCGTTTGATTTATCACATCATACAAGTAGCTGCATTTCATGATGAGCATGGCTCAGTGTGGCACAGTTCACTAATGGAGAGATAAGCCCTAATGTATCAATAACCTAAGGCTCAGGGTTGGCCAAGGACAGTTTGTCTTTGAATAAGGAGTGTTGCCTTACCAAAGAGCAGCATGTGTTTATACTACAAATAAAACATATTCGCTCTGAAAAAGGGCCTGGCGACTCCATTTCTACCCAGGTTTATTCATGCTCCAGCCTTTGATTATTTGTGGGTTTAGGCAGACATTAGTTCTGATATAAGTGCTGTGTGTCCGTATATCCCCCAGCGTTAGAATTAAGCTCAGTAAGCCAGCCTTTACGCCAAAGATCCACCATTTTCAGAAATCAATCTGCTCGACTTCTCCCCTGGGTATAAAATCTAGTTATGGATGGATGAGCGCGATAGCCTTGGATGCGCTACAGGGGCTACTCTGCCCATCCCAGCACTCCTCTGCTATTTGTTATGGAAACCAATTTGAAAGCAAATTTAGATGCCTATGAATATCTGAATCCAAGTATTTACCGTAATGCATGCACGGTATAATCAAAGGTTGAAAGTTGCCACATTCCATTCTGATTTGACATGGGCAAAGTGACACAAAGGCCATTTCCAATTGACTGTAGATTTGACCCTGAGCAGGCAAAACGACTCATTACCGTGCTGATGGTTTTGCGCACCGCGATTTTGAACATGCTACAGGATGTGCTTGAATCAATCATTAACAAAATAACAAGTTGGCTACATCATGAATTGTGACATTTTGAAAATAAAAAGTCAATGCCTTTAGGAATGATGGCACCTCCAGCCATCTTTGAATTCCACCATAAAAATAATGCGTCAAATCTGTGTTAGAAATGATAACAAGATCTCTCATTGCCTGCCCATTGATTGTTTTTAACCAGATCATGGTGCAAGAATACTTCAAAGGGTTTGCAGAGAGATTTGTTATGTAACGTCCTCATTAGGTGCAGAGGAAGAGCAGAGATGGGAAGTAACTAAGTACAAATACTTAGTTACTGTACTTGAGTAGGATTTTCAGGTATCGGTCTGACAACTTTTTACTTTTTGCATTTTAACGCAAAAAATACCTGTAATTTCTAATCCTTATACATTTTTACAATAGGCCAGTTAATTTCATTTGAATGCACAACAGACAAAAACAATGTCATGTCTGATCTTCTCTTCTCACTGGGAGAGCGGAGAAAGGTCAGCGGTAAGGAGGTCAAACTTTGAGTGACCCTTGGTGTAGTTGGGAGGCATCGCTTTCCCCATCGGAAAACAACGGCACAGCTGTTTTACCGCAGATCATGTGAGGGGGGCTTAATAAGGTGTGGCCGATGATGTCATATGATGTCACAGACAGTGGTCAGAATTCACTAGATTTTCAGTGCTATATGGCTAAGCCTGGTGGCCAGGTCACTACCATAGTGATGTCATAAATCACTGATGATGTCATAGATGAAGTCATCAGTGATGTCACTCGAGCAATTGGGATTAAATTGTGATGTCATCAGTGATATAATGCGAACGACAAGTGATGTCATCAGTGAGTGATGTCATCAGGGATGTCACTCAAGCAATTGTGATGTCATCAGTGAGTGATGTCATCACTGATGTCGCTCCAGCAATTATGATGTCATCAGTGATGAGCTGGTGGACACAGAGTGTCCATTTTGTAGGGAAATAGCTTCACAAAGTGAACCAGTTTGTAACTTGGTGTTAAAGAACCTGCCATAAAACACCACCAAAGAAGAGCAGGGGAGCTACTGTGACAGACCTGGAGGAATGGCTGCTGGAGCGGGGCATGACAACAGGCAGCTCCACGATGCCGCCTACAGAGGAGACCTGGACAAACTGAGTTGCCTGCTGCAGGAAGACCGCTTCAGAAAACGGATCAATGAGTGGGCAGGGTGGTCTGGTGGTACCCCTCTGGGGTTCGCATCCAGGTGGGGTCACGCTGCCTGTGTGGCCTACCTGATCACCCAGGGAGCCCAGGTAGACCTAGCTGATGAGTGGGAGTACACGCCTCTCCAATGGGCCGTGTTCAATGGTTTCCTGGACTGCGTCCGGATACTCCTGGGAGCCGGGGCTGACCCCAACAGAAGAAAATGCGGCTCATACCGATTCACCCCGCTCTACTGCGCTGCCAGTACCCAGGATGGAAGCCTGGAGATACTGCAGGAACTCATCAGGTTCCGTGCTGCTGCTCTGAACCGTGACGTGGCTTCAAACCTGCTGAAGGTGGTGCTGCATAACAGGTGCCAGGCGGCCGTCGTCCAGCTGCTCCTGGACCACGGCGCCGACCCGGCCCTGGTGACCTTGGAGCAGGCACAGCTGCAGGAGAGGGCGGATCCCGAGGCTCTCAGGATCTTTCTGCAGGCCAAGAGTTCTCCTCGCAGTCTGGCCCACGTGTGTCGGATCCAGATCTGCCAAGCGCTGGGCAGACATCGCCTGAACCAAGTCCACTCCCTACCACTAACACAAGTGATGAAGGACTTTGTGCTGCACCAAAACTGACTTGAAGGACTGTCAGTTTATTTATTTATTTAAATTTAATTATTCAGTGACTGTGTTTCAAACAAATCCAGGAGCAGGGATAAAATACACATACATACACCACCTCTAGCCAATCCTACTACTATAATTGGAGAGTTGTCTGTGTCTGTGTGTCTGTGTGTGCTTGGTTCATCGTCCAGAGTCCCCACTGTAGAATTATAGTTCTCTTAATATGATGTAGGGTTCAGTCAGCTTTGCACAGCAACAGTCGGTATAAATACTTTTTACTTTTATACTTGATTACATTTCAGAGCCTGTCATTTTTCTTACTTTTACTTGAGTAAACAAGTTGAATCACTACTTCTACTTTTACCAGAGTCGTCTTTTACACAGGTAACTGTACTACTTAAAGGAGGACTTACCCCCTAGATATGTATTAGAACAGTGATTTGAAAATACCTATGGAAAAAACCAAGAAATGACATATGCTCTTGTCTATACTGGACTCTTTGGCTGTGCTCAAGTCGAGATTCTTTTTCGGAAATCGACGCCATTACAGTTTGCCTACTGCCTCAAAAATAATTTATTTGAGAGGGGCAATATCTCTATAAATATCAACAACTAGCCAACGCTGTTGGTCTGTATGGAAACAGAAAATCTGAAAATGGTTTTAAGTTATATCAATTTGGTAATTCAGTGGCGAACTAGAAATTTAATTATTTTTCTGCATGTATCTCTATGGAAACTACTCAAACTACGTTACGGGAGCAAAGTGACATGGGCTCGTTAACAGCAGCACACCCACAATAGGACAAACCTCTCGCTCTGGGGTAACACAATGCGAGATTTCTCCACGTCATTCCCTCGTACAACTAGCGATAAACCGCGCAATGAAATCCGTTTTTAATTTGCGTTTTGGGGCTTTTCGTGATTCTTGTTGAAAGTTACAGCACCTATGATTTTTCCTCTCAGGGCGCAGAGCAGGACAGAGCTCTTCTCCTCCTCGGAGCACACACACACAGACAGAGCCAGTTGCTCTGCTCTGCTGACTGAAAGCCCCCGCCTCTCACTGCTGCTGTGTGCAGTGTGCGCGCGCCCCGCGGGTGCATGAGCGAGCAGACTCCCGTTTGACTGGCCGAGAGAAAGTGCTTCCAAGTCGGACTGATAGCCGCGGAAATGTCAGACTGTGCACAGAGAGCACTGGAGAAAGTGCTCCAGACAGCAAAACACACACACAGCGAGTCAACGCCCCCCCCCCCCCGTTGCTTGTACACAGTGACGATATTACAGTAGCCGATGTGTTTAGACCAGCTTTGTCACGTTGTCACGTCGTAGTATAGCGTTATATTTTACATGTGCGCTAAACTGCGACCATATTTGTTTGCGGAAATATCAGACTGCTCTCTCTGCTCTCAGAGAGCCCAGCTGCTGCTGGCCTGCTGCGCGCGCCCGCGGAGCTTGGGGCTAGTGCATGAGGTTACAGTACGACTCTCTCCCGCCCGCTCCCGCCTGGCTGGGCTGGAGACAGTGCTTCCAACTCGGACTGATAATATAAACATCATCATTCGAGCTTATCCAGGTAAGATATTAATAAAGTAGTGACACATTCAGCGGGAAACTAACTATAATTAAGACATGTGCCAACTTTGACGACGTTTGGTTCAGTATTTTAAGAGCAAACTTCAATAAGAATAGGCTTGGAGTTCTGAGGAGCTGAAAGGGTACAGGGGGGGTAGGGGAGTAATTATCTTGAAATCCCATAGTCTTTGGGAACACTGTGACGTCAGTGTGTTCCTAATCTCCCATTCATTTGAGAAAAGAAAAAAAAGCAGTCTTTGACCCTTAGAGGGCGCTTATGCCAGATATGCTGCTGAAAAATGATACAAATGGTAAAATGGCAACAGTTTGGTGTCAAATGTGGAAATTCTGACCAGAATTCTTCACACATCACCCCCAAAGTCATATATATTGGTTAAAAGCTGAAAAAAAGTGTTTTGGAGGTAAGTTCTCCTTTAAGTAAAGAATCTGTCTACTCCTCCCATCTCTGAAGAAGAGACAGAGTGAGAGAGACTGGATGACAGAGGAGTAGTGGAGAGGAAGAATGAACCATATGTCAAACAAAGACCAAACAAGTGGCTTGGAGTGGCCACCATTGTGTCACAACTACTTTTTTTTGGATATCGCTGTAAGAATGATGTGTTCAGAAAAAGAGTTTAAGGTGAGACAAGTGTGTGTGTGTGTGTGTGTGTGTGTGCGCGCGCGTGCGTGCGTGCGTGCGTGCGCGCGTGCGTGCGTGTGCGTGCGTGTGTGTGTGTGTGTTTATGTCGTTGGTGTGTTTGAGAGTCCAGAGAGAATGCTGGAGTGAGATGGCGTGAAATGTATCCCCTTTCACCACTGGGCTGTCACTCACGACACAGTGGTGAAAGGGGGCGGGGCTAGCGTGAAATGGTCAGAGCAAGAAAAGTTGTAGAACGGGGGAATTTGCAGTTAGCTAATGAGCATACACCAAGGGGCACATTAGTTATTTATTTCCTGGGCCTGTTCTGTTCAGAGAAGGGCAGAGCAATTAGCTTAGAGGAGATGGCTGCAAGGCAACACGACAGGCCCGTCTGAAATGCTAAACAATCTGTAGCGCCTGCTGGTGGTGGGAGGGGGCGGGTCGCGTCACACCAGCGTGACATCTCTAAAGCAGCGCGGGCAGCTGGACCTACATTATGCAGGAGAGGCAGGAAGAGATAGCGGCAGGCTTATAATCCACCGTGCCTCAAAAAGAGAAGCGATGCAGCCGTGCATATGAAACTGGGCCTAATGTTGTTATTTTTGCTCTTTCCACATTTTGTCTTCCCCCCCCCCCCCCCCCCCCCCCCCAAGGACCTTTCATCCAACCTCTGAGTTCAAAAGGAAAGCTATCTTTCTTTTTTCTATTCTGTCACTGCTTTGAGTTTTTCATTATGTGGAGGTGAAAGAGACTATTAGCACTACCTTAAAAAAAAAAGCTGAGGTTATGTAATGATATGTCATTGATGGGGGTAGTGGAATGAATAATAGCGCTTAAGTCTGGAGATCAGCCGTGGAGCTGCCCACAGCACCTGTGCATGGAGACTCATTTTCATTAGAACACCTGAGATGCCAAGGCTAAACCTGGAAACACATGTACACGCATAGTCAATATTCTCCCAATGCATGCTCATCAATTCACTCCTGTAAATCACAGTAATGCACAAAACTGTCATGCAAAAATCACCTTTTACAATAAGACAACCAGGTAAAGACATTTTCCATATAGGGAGTACACATGTGAATTTAATGCAGAATCTGCTAAAGAGAACTTGTCTTTTGCTTTCTCTTTTATTCTTTAGAGAAGAGAGAGAAAAGAAAAAAAAGGATCAAAGCAAACACCTCCAGACATCCAGACCAGTAAATTCCTTTTTTATGCACCTTCATTAAATTATATCTGTGCTCCAAACAAGAGGGGGCCGAGTCTCTTTTGAAATGTCAGCCTGGGAAGATGTTAATTGGAGCTGAAGCCCTCCAATCAGGGGAACAAAACAGTGTGTCCACAGAGGTGAGTGCTAATGAGCTGTGCTATGTATGTGCGGGAAATTGGACAGAGTGGAATTGTACAGCAGTGCCTGGCCAGACCGTGAACATCATCATTTTAACCCGTAAGTGAAGCACCTTCCCCAAACTCGCTCTGCGAGACCAAGATAGTGGTTAAACAGTTACACTCTGTCTCAGTCTACATTAACTCCTCCTCTCCCAGTAGCCTCTTGTGGCAAAAGCAAGCAATGCATATCACTTTCTTCTCTTTTTATAAAGACTAGAAAATGTGCACGCTTGGTTGCGGCGTGTGAGACTTTTATTGTGAAGGGCTGTGTGTCAAGTGTGTTTTGGACTTTTATTGTGAAAGGCTGTGTGTGAAGTGTGTGTCGGGCTTTTATTGTGAAGGGCTGTGCGTGTTGGAATGTTATTGTGAAGAGTAGCGTGTTGTGTGTTGGACTTCTATTGTGAAATGTGTGTTGGGACTTTTATTGTGAAGGGCTGTGTGAAGTGTGTTGTCTGCGTAAAACTTCAATCTGCTGTGTGTGTGTGTGCGTGTGTGTGTTTTACAGTATCTTACTCAGACGTAAGCATGTCCGTTTGGCAGTGGGAAAATTTTTCTCCACATACAGACTAGTAAACAGCAGCATTAACACTTTCAGTGCCACGGCCCTTGGGCAAAAGGTTGCTTGCTGTGCCACATAGGCCGCAATGCATTTTAAAACAGTCATATAATTTTTTTAATAATTACTATGTAAACACTGAACACGCACAAATAACGATGAGACTCTCTTCTATCACCTGCAAAAAAAAGTTTATTGATCCCATTTTCCGTTCTTTAGTTATGAGCCGGAGAAGATAGCTCGATTGAACGAAAAACATACCTTTTTTTCTACGAGCTGAGATAATGAGCCTTTTGTGAAATTAAACATTTCAAGCACATCTCTGACTCTGAAGCGAATTTTCTGATGTCTGGGTCTGTCTGGGTGAAGTGTATGCTGCTCTGCTGCTCTCCGTGCTCCCCCCCCCCCCCCCCTCAACTGCACACGCCTCCTGGGTGTGTCTTATGTGTCTGGTGGCTCTCAGTCTCTGCTGAGTTTGCTGCGCACACACAGTGAATGGTGCGCGACATTCAGCTTTTTGGTTCTGCGTGTGTTTGTCACGGGCTGGCATGCTTCCAGTTCGGAATAATAATGCTGATTATGTGAATGTGCTGTTGCAGCGTACATGGAAGTGCTCAGTTGTGACAGCGGATGCTGCTGCTGGGGGCACAGCTGGCGTTGTGCTCGTTTATGGAGGCACGTCGATGCATACGGACGGATGCGATGCGATTTCCTCATTTTGCCCAGTGACTATTTCTGTGTGTTTGGCTCCTTTTTCTCTGATCAGGAGAGTGCTGTCGCCACCTAATGGGTTTGTAAAATAGGTTATCGACCTCCAATAGCTACAATATTGTTAGAGGCGACGTAAGAAGCTTAGATCGACACCCCCCCGTCAAAAAAACAATTTGGAGTTATGACGCCATTTGGCGTCGCTGGCACTGTACGGTAAATTTCTAATGACGCCATATGGCGTCGCTGGCACTGAACGTGTTAAAGGTCCTTACAGACCGGGAGTGTTATTTCCGTGCGATTAATTTGCACGTCAGTAATATTTTTTCCGAACCTATATCAGTCAGTGGCCTATATCATGCATACCTATATGCATACCTATATCATGCATACCAACGGCGAAGTTTCGCTGAGCATTATTGCTGCGGGGTGGGGGGTTTCGGACCAAGGCCGATTTTTCAGAAATTCGCTTCCGACGTGTACACATGTGTTGCTGTGATTGACAGGTGGGCCAAAATTTGCACGCAATTCCGTGCTGTATATCCGCAATATCACTCTTGATGTGTAACAGCCTTAAGTCTGCTGGATATTAGAAACCACTGACTGAGCAGCAAACTCCATTGCTGCAACGAATCAACATTGCTGGTCGTTTAGTGGCAAAAGGCAGGGGGATATAATTAATGTCAATTACTTCATCATGAAACAATTTGCGGGGCGAAGAGGTTTGATTCTAAGAGAAACCACACCACTGGCTTCTTTGTCCATGTAATTAGACCAGCGGGACTCTGCCACTGCTTTGGGGAGAGAGGTGATGTACAGAAGGAGGCTGAGAGGGAAGGCAAACAGATACTTTCACGTACTCTTTTCATAATAGCCTGTGATTGCTTTCTGTGTGATTGCTTTTGTCTTTTGTTTGGTGATACCTGGGAGTGTCGCCCCACTTAGCATCACCGTGAGCTGCTTTAGCCTTTAGCTCAACACAAGACCCTGAGAAGAGGAAGGGAAGGAAGGGGTTGCTTGTGGTAAGTAACCGTCGACAGGGCTCTTATGATAAAAAAACAAAAAAGGAAAACAAATTAAAGAATAGAGGGATATTTTTCCCCTTAGCTACCCAATATAAATGCAAATGCCAGAGGCCTGAGTGAGGGAGGGAGAGAGGGCTAGATGAAGGGAGGGAGAGAGGGAGGGTAGGGGTGTGCTGCTGATGTGTTAAACTGGCATTTTATTGCCCTGGCCCTCCTGTGGTTTGTGAGAACAAATTAAAACGACTGGAAAGAATACGCGCTCTTTTCCCTCTTATTGTTTGACTGAATGGCACCTGGCTGTGTTTGTTTGTCCGGGGTTATGAGGTTGCATATTCAGCTGAACACGAGAGCCTCAGCCAGGAGAGAGACTGTGGAGAGACGGTGCTTCTCAACTGGTGGGTCATGATGACCCAAAAGTGGGTCGCGCACTCGCCGGGGCCGTTTTGAGTGGTTTGCGGATTGGCCTGTGTTGACATTTCTGTATTTCAGAGGCTGCAGCAGGCTGACTTTTAAAGCCAGAGTGAAGATACTGACATGAAACTACAAGACCTAGCTAGACGAGGCGGCTGTAGCTCAGGAGGTAGAGCGGTTCGTCCACGAATCGCTTTGTGGTTCGATTCCCGCCTCCTCCAGTCTGCATGTCGAAGTGTCCTTGGGCAAGATACTGAACCCCAAATTGCTCCCGATGGTGTGCCAGCACCCTGCGTGGTAGCCTGCCGCCATCGGTGTATGAATGGGTGAATGTACCTACTGATTGTAAAGCGCTTTGGATAAAAGTTCTATATAAATGCAGGCCATTTACCATTTACCATAGATGACCTAATCCATTGGTGTCAACCAATGTCATGTCACCGTAGCTTGTTGCAAAGGGGGGTGTAATAACACTCCAAAGTTAGGCAAAATTTTGCCAAGGGAAAAACGGGCATAGCCATTTTTTCACCTCAAGATATCTGAATGAGAATGGGTTCTATGGGTACCCACGAGTCTCCCCTTGACATGCCCACTTTATGTGAATCCAATGCAGTTTCTGGCAAAAAAAACAAACATCACCTATTCTATTTGAATATTTCTGCATACTGGGGTCCCTAAACAGTCTTGAATGTCATAAATTGGGTCTGACTGGAAAGCTGAGACTCAATGCGCCCAGTTGTGTTCATGTGTGACGACGTTAGTCTCCATAGTAGCCATTTCATTGTAGTGAGAGCATTGTTTGAAACTTGACCTCACTGTATAAAATGATGACCTATTGTGACCTCTAAGATAATCACAGTCTCTCACGAAACTTTACAACCACAAATCACAGACCTAGACAATTCAGAGAAGAGCATCACCAGTTTAACTTAGCATACCTGTAATTCACTATAAGTCTGCCTTTTTATTTAATTCAAGAAAATTCTGCCTTTGTGTTTCATATAGTTCAATTTAGATGAATGAAACTTAAACTTGTTTAAAAAGCATGTAGGCCTAAACAAAAACAAAAAGGGGGACGTGACGTATAATCACTAAGGAAAAAGTGAGTTGCGAGGCTATAGACCAGTTGAGAACCACTGTGCTCGAATGTCTCTCACTCACCTTTACCTGTGTCTGGTTGTGCCTGTGCCTTTCCTGCTTATTCCTTGGTATGTGTTTGAATATAATCTCCATCAGAGAAGGCAGCAAAGGCTTTTCTCCGACAGCAGGGGGGAATGAGGCAATAAGACGTTGTGAGGCCATTTTCCTTTTCAACAATATTTGCTTCTCTGCGTCATTCTAATCTATGGTTAATAAAGATGCAAATGCATGATTGACTGTTCATTATGCCATAGGAAGTTACATACTGTTGCACACTGGACTTGCCAGGAATTGCGCCATATGCCTGCGGGGGTTGATTGCAACAGCACTTAGTCATCAGGTATACAGTACAATACACATGCAGCTCGTCATATCATAAACCTCTAAGCATTAGAAACACGGCTAATTCATATTCTGCAAGGATTCCATATGCACTGTATTACTGTGTGCTGCAGGAAAATGCACATGTAGTTATTGGATTCAGGTATTGTATATATGGGCTAAAATTAAGTCTGATTATTTAGACACACCTCCCATTCTCCACAATGACTTTGCATGAAATGCGTGGATTGAAATTGCAATTTCTCCTCAAACAAAATCGTCCTCAAACGATTCTCTTATCGCAAAGCGCAGCTTATCCTTTATGCGAATCAATTACGCACGAAGTCTTGGGCAAATTGACACAGCAGGACATTAGCTTTGATGAGAGGGCCACACATCCAAATTATTTACCTCTGTAATGTTTACCCTCACTGTTTATCCTCCAAAAGACATTAGCATCTGTCCCGTCCCATCCATGCTTTATTGCCCGAGCATTACAAAGACATTTGCCACACAGTGTGTACGTTTTCATGAAAGTGGCCTTCCCCCCTTTTCAAAATGCATGGCCGTCTTTAATTTAAGTGAAGAGGCAGTGGACCGCTGCAAATCTTTAATTTAAATTTTTGATGACCCCCCCCCCCCCCCCATCCTCCACGCTTCTCTCTTCGCTTCCTCTTCACACATCTATTCCCGAGAGAGAGAGAGAGAGAGAGGGAAGGCGAGAGAGTGATGGAGAGAGAGACAGAGAGAGGGCGCGAGAGAGAGACAGAGAGAGAGAGAGGGAGAGAGAGAGAGAGTGATAGAGAGAGAGACAGAGAGAGGGCGCGAGAGAGAGACAGAGAGAGAGAGAGGGAGAGAGAGAGAGAATGATAGAGAGAGAGACAGAGAGAGGGCGCGAGAGAGAGACAGAGAGAGAGAGAGAGTGATAGAGAGAGTCGGGCTATTTCAAAGCAAGACCTCACCCTCTCAGAAGAAGCTAACAAACTCCAGCTATAGAGCATGAAGGGGAAAAATGCTCACATTTGTATGAATTAGAATGCCGTGAAAACGGCAAGGTCAAAGAAATGTTGGCATTCATATTGGGGTGAATGAGAATTCAAAGTGGGGGGAGAGCTGCTATAGGGACACATTATGCAGGCTCTATGGGCTCATTGTCAAGAAACGTCCTGTTCTAGCCCCTCCCCTTGTCCTTTAAAAACCCTCCACCTGCCAAATATTTGTCAAATTATATCCATTCTTTCCTTTCTGATGTCATGAATGCACAGTAAAAGCCGGGGCTGCAGTGGAAATGTACAAAGTGCTTTCAGACACATTCAAGCATATTTCACACAGCGTCGGCTGCTGTGCATTAAGATAGTAGCAATGCTGCCAAGCCATTCATCATAGTGGGGGTCTTTGGCGTTCTTATCTCCCCCCGCTCCTATCAGCTCAGCCAAGAGGGACCTAAGACCATCTCCACGGACCCTTCAATCAGCCCTCTTTAGATGGCTCTCCAAATTAAATCTTCAAATAAATTCACAAACATAAATTCACAGCCGCACGTCTGACCATCTTATTTCATGAATACAATAAATAGCAGCACTCTTGAGGTTGTTGACAATTCAGTAGTGCTACTGGGTCTCTTCAAAACAGATGGTTTTCATGGTGTTTGGGGAAAATTGTCAGAAGTCCTTCCAACAAAC
Source organism: Poromitra crassiceps (assembly GCF_964638095.1). Classification (NCBI taxonomy): domain Eukaryota; kingdom Metazoa; phylum Chordata; class Actinopteri; order Beryciformes; family Melamphaidae; genus Poromitra; species Poromitra crassiceps. Next base: position 21,025,985 of record NC_139639.1, read on the forward strand.
CAATAATAGATAATGCCAATGAAAAGTGTCCTGCGTGGATCGGTTTGGTATCCGATTAATAGTGAATCTCTGTGTTAAAGGAACACCTTATGGCACTGGTTCTGTTGTGGTTCAATGTGGAGGAATAAAACACAATGTTAAAACATACTTGTGCAACTCTGTAACTGTAAAGATGATCAAAGTCAATGCACTGTAGTAGGCTGCATGTAGATTTTCTTTAGAGTCTCTTAGCAGTCAACCTACTTGATAAAAAGTTGGATAGACTGCCACTTCTGCTTGCCAAACACAATTCACATCATATCATGTTTGATTTCATGTCAGCATCAGTATCATAAGTCCCTCCCTTTAGCTCTCTAAATAAGTCTGTCCAGCACTTGACCCCAGGCACTGTTGGGGAATGTGCAGTCATAACATGTTATGTCCCAATCATAACATCTGTGGACATGAAGCATATGGGAACGCTCTTGCTATGTGCGCTAATGACAGCTGAAGCCTTGAAGTGGAGAGGACAAGAGCCTCGGAAGAGCAATAATATGGACGTTTTGTGATTCTTATTGGTCTTCGCTGTTCAGGTCAGCTGTTGGCGTTTTAGAGGTTTGGTTTAGGCCCCCAATAAATCAGTCGCCCCAGTGGACAGCTGTTCCGCACGGCCGCTTTTGGACCTCAGTAAGGTCGTGTGGGAACTAAATGGATGGGGTGGGAATCCGACTCGCACTTTAACGCTATCTTGGCTCTTAAAAGCTGGCATGTAGGCACACAATGGAGATGGGAGGAGAGGTGGTCCTCACAGACTCAATGGATGAGGAAACATTCTTTGTTGCTCCATTCAGTGTTGCTCGCTCCATCCTTTCACTTCACAGCAACACAGGGATTATGAAGATGAAATCTAAGCGTTTACTCGACTTGTCACATTGGTTGTTCTTACATCTTGCACATCTAAAGAGTTTCATCTAAATTTTCGTTTTCAAAAGTGTCAATGTTCAGACTGTAGAGGATGATTGTCAGTTCTATCATCTAATAGCAACAATGCTCTAGCTGGTTCTTGCCTCGTCCTCTCAGTGGTGTTCAATAATAATAATAATAATAACAATCATAATAATAATAAAAATTGCTGTGAAAAATGGGTTGGGTCTGACTGTCTGCAGATGCTAATGCTACATTTAAATACACATGAATCATAACAGCCCAATTCATCACCATGACAGCTGTGAAAACATTGTGCCAAGTCCCCATCCACTCCTTCCTCCTCTCTGTCCCCTCTGGTCTTTTCACATTCCCTTCAAAAAGGACGACTTTTTTAAATCCCCATGCGTGGATTCAGAATCTGTATGGCTATGTGGACATTCATATGCTAATAGCGCTGGAGCTGAGAGTGCAAAATTAACCAAGCTTGACGGAGGCCCATGTGACCCCCGAAGATGTCAGGAGGTCTGGGAAAAACATCGATCATGTGACACTGGCACGGCTGAGGCCGGCCGGGGCTCGCTCAAGATGGATGCTCCTTCAGCCAGCACTTGTAAATCTCTGAGAAGGTTTGAAAATATTGGAATTAGAGCTGAATTAAAACAAATAACTTTGGCTGCTCTCCTCAGGAAACATGTCATCTATCCTCTCCCCTATCTCCTCTCCCCTGTCTGCCACTGGGCACTATCACTATTTGTATGCGAAAGAAAAAGAGTGAGAGAGAGAAGGGGAGGTTAGTGAAAGGGAGAGAGACAGAGAGAGTGAGAGAGAGAGCATGTTTTCACTTAATTTATAGTGGCTAACATGTAAAAAAAAAAAACACAGTGAGAAAGGTATGATTCATAACCACACACAGTCTGGTCACTTTGAGGACACTGTGAATGTTTGTCTGAATGTGTGTGTGTGTTTGTGTGTTTGCGTGCGTACGTGCATGTGTGTGTGTCTGTGTGCGTAGTACGTACATGTGTGTGTTTGTATGTGTGCGTGCGTACGTGCATGTGTGTGTGTGTGAGAGAGACAGAGTGAGAGAAAGTGGTCTGGTAGTGGGACAGGACTTCTGAGTGCCCTCAGGTAATGGCGTCTGCGTGGTGTGAGGATGTAAAACAGCGATGCAGAGCCACTGAACGGACCACAGACAAAGCCTCTAAGTAACAGCCGCTCCGCAGCCCCCCCCAGCCCCCAGCCTCAACTAGGAGTGAAACAGCCCATTCCTACGAGCGCTGCATTCACACACAGCAAATTGATTCATGAATCATTCAAATCTTTCAGCACCTGCTGTGAGGTCTGGAAATGGTCTTCTTTGGATTCAACTCACTGTAAAAAAAAAAAAAAAAAAAAGGCTAGGCTACAGTGATTTTGATGTGGAATAAAACGTATTTCATCATCATACTAAACTGTTAGACACTCAAAAGTGTCACACATCTGCAAACATCAAGGTAGTGTTTAACACATGTTTAATAGCCGTCTCCTTCTGAAAGGAGAGGACTGAGTGAAGGGGATACCCTCTAGTGGTGGAGCATAAAACTGCAACAAGTGCATTCTAATAACGCTCTATATCTTCCCTTTAATGATGATACCAACAATACAGTGTTGCCATGCAGTATGTCTACCTTTTCCATTCATTCTAGTAGTGCTTCTACCCAGCAATATGGATTGCACTGGTGAGTAATAGCCTTTGGAACATGGGAACTCCCCAGCTTGTGTGCAGTCAATGGTATGCATGTGCCTTGTGTGTGTGCGTGCATGTGTGTGTGCGTGCGTGCGTCCATGTGTGTGTGCGTGCGTGCGTGTGTGTGCGTGCGCTATGCATAGATGTGAGTATCTGCAGCCATGTGCAGCATCAGCAGGATACAGATCCCCTGGCTGGGCAGGTAATATCTGTGGCACAGATGCATGAGCTGCCTGCTTCACATTCGCACCACACATATAATGTAGCATACGTTTTCTATAGGCAAGTATAAGTGAGTGAGTGCGTGTCCAATTGCGAGCAACGATGAGTTTGTTTAAATGCACACGTATGCGTATAGTTGTTCTGCACTTCGTATCGTTTTTTCAGCGGGCAGAAAATTAATGTTGGAGTTTCATTTTCTTATTTGCTGCAGTTGGGGAAATAATCCGGATCTGGCTGCTGCAGGTCCAAACTCCACTCTAATCACAGCAAGCCAAACGACAACACTTTATTTCCCGAATGTGAGGTTTTACTCTGCTACCACCTCTTGGTCTCTACTATGTCATCTCTGAACCAGGGGACAACAAGAACTGCTTCATTTGGGCCAGGATGGAGGTTTGGAATAAGTCAAACTAGACCTTCCAGTGAATCAGATCTCTATCCTCTCCAGCCCCGGGTGTGTCCCCAGGCATGTACAGCTCCCTTCAATTATTTAGTCAACCACCTATAAGATGCAACTACAGTATAATTCGGCATCTGGATACATCTCTGTTAAATGTGTGTGTGTGTGTGTGTGTGAGAGAGTGAGTGAGAGACAGAGGTGTGTGTGTGTGTGTGTGTGTGTGTGTGTGTGTGTGTGTGTGTGTGAGTGAGTGAGTGTGTGTGAGAGAGAGAGGTGTGTGTGTGTGTGTGTGTGTGTGTGTGTGTGTGAGAGTGTGTGAGTGTGAGAGAGAGAGGTGTGTGTGTGTGTGTGTGTGTGTGTGTGAGTGTGTGTGAGAGAGAGGTGTGTGTGTGTGTGAGTGTGTGAGTGTGTGAGAGAGAGAGGTGTGTGTGTGTGAGTGAGTGAGTGAGTGTGTGTGTGAGAGAGAGAGGTGTGTGTGTGTGTGTGTGTGTGTGTGTGTGTGTGTGTGAGTGAGAGAGAGAGAGATGTGTGTGTGTGTGTAGGGTGAGGGCAGGGGGTTCTATGGTAGCTAGTTGGGAGGGGGTAAAATGCTGGAGGTTGTGAGTTTGAGGGGGAGGGAGGGCGCTCGGGGGTTCTGCACCTCAGCACTTTTAAAGAAACCACCAGATGCAGCCTCTTTAAAAATCAATACCTTCACCTTAGGCAGGTTTTGTGTTTTTTTCTTCTTCTTTTTCTTCTTCCTTTTCTGTGAGATCACCGCTTTCCCAATGACTTCAGATAAGTCCTAACACAAAGGTTTACATCGGGGAGTTGCAGTGTGGGATTATAACATCTACAAACAGTTCAGCTCCCACACACACACACACACACACACACACACACACACACACAGACACACACACACACACAGACACACACACACACACACACACACAGACACACACACACACACACACACACACACACACAGACACACACACACACACACACACACACACACACACACACAACATTGCACTGCAAGCCATCACAACATCTGCTTCTCAAGTCTATGTGCAATATAATGGTGATTGGGTCATTAAAATTCGTGAAGGCCTGAGCAGAGCATCAAGTCTCCTCATCAAGCTGTGGCCTATCTACTGTAACCCAGCATTGGCTTCTCAACACCCAGTGTGCATAGCAGACAACAGTGTTGGATGGAGAGAACTGTCCAGATTATTTCACAAACTCTATGAATGCATAACTTTGGTTAAGACTCAGACTAACTGTATGCACACAGTTTGTGACCGCCACCTGTTTATTTGTGCTGCGCAACGGGCAAAGATCCTCAGTCTCTGAAGACCAGTGATGAGCAGAGGTCATGAGGGGTGTGGCACTGTAGTAGTAATTGATGTCAACAGAATATAGCATGAAACTTTGAAAGGAATAGTTCACCCAAAAATGAAAATTCTGTCACCATGGACTCACCCTCTGAAACATAACATAACATAAGACACAGGGAGGTTGCCAGCACAACTCCATAGCAGCCTTCTCCAAAACAACCCAGTGGGGAGCAGTCCTTCAGAGTTCCAAAAATACCTCGATTTTTATTTTGTGTGTTTTTTGTTTCTGAACTCTAAAGGACTGCTCCTTTGACTTCAGTTCAGGATCAGGATCAGGATATACTTTATTGTCCCCGAGAGGAAATTTGTCTTGGACAACAGTGCTACATACAGCTGCATCATAAAAAAGAAGACAACACAAAATGACAAAATAACATAACAGGAACAACAACAAAGGTCTACACATTTTTTTCGTGAAGAAATGCTCCTTACATATGAAGTGCATGGAATTATATTGCAAACTGACCCGTCAAAGGAAAAAAGACCCATATAATAAAGAATTGCACTGAGGATAAAAAGATGACGTGCAAAGAAATGGGCGGGAGACTAGATAAAGTGATCTATGCTACTGTGCAAAAGTGGCTTACAAATTAAAACAAATGGTGATAAAAGCAATTTGATAATAAAACCAATAAAATAGTAAGACCACAGCATGATCACTTGCTTTGGAGAAGGCTGCTGTGCTGCCATGTTCCCTCTGTGTGTTAGGCTATATGGACTGACACATTTCACCTGTGTGTTAGAGGCTATATGGACTGACACATTTCACCTGTGTGTTAGGCTATATGGACTGACACATTTCACCTGTGTGTTAGAGGCTATATGGACTGACACATTTCACCTGTGTGTTAGAGGCTATATGGACTGACACATTTCACCTGTGTGTTAGAGGCTATATGGACTGACACATTTCACCTGTGTGTTAGGCTATATGGACTGACACATTTCACCTGTGTGTTAGAGGCTATATGGACTGACACATTTCACCTGTGTGTTAGAGGCTATATGGACTGACACATTTCACCTGTGTGTTAGGCTATATGGACTGACACATTTCACCTGTGTGTTAGAGGCTATATGGACTGACACATTTCACCTGTGTGTTAGAGGCTATATGGACTGACACATTTCACCTGTGTGTTAGAGGCTATATGGACTGACACATTTCACCTGTGTGTTAGAGGCTATATGGACTGACACATTTCACCTGTGTGTTAGAGGCTATATGGACTGACACATTTCACCTGTGTGTTAGGCTATATGGACTGACACATTTCACCTTTGTGTTAGGCTATATGGACTGACACATTTCACCTGTGTGTTAGAGGCTATATGGACTGACACATTTCACCTGTGTGTTAGAGGCTATATGGACTGACACATTTCACCTGTGTGTTAGGCTATATGGACTGACACATTTCACCTGTGTGTTAGAGGCTATATGGACTCAGACATTTCACCTGTGTGTTAGGCTATATGGACTGACACATTTCACCTGTGTGTTAGAGGCTATATGGACTGACACATTTCACCTGTGTGTTAGGCTATATGGACTGACACATTTCACCTGTGTGTTAGGCTATATGGACTGACACATTTCACCTGTGTGTTAGAGGCTATATGGACTGACACATTTCACCTGTGTGTTAGAGGCTATATGGACTGACACATTTCACCTGTGTGTTAGAGGCTATATGGACTCACACATTTCACCTGTGTGTTAGAGGCTATATGGACTGACGCATTTCACCTGTGTGTTAGAGGCTATATGGACTGACACATTTCACCTGTGTGTTAGGCTATATGGACTGACACATTTCACCTGTATGTTAGGCTATATGAACTGACACATTTCACCTGTGTGTTAGAGGCTATATGGACTGACACATTTCACCTGTGTGTTAGGCTATATGGACTGACACATTTCACCTGTGTGTTAGAGGCTATATGGACTGACACATTTCACCTGTGTGTTAGGCTATATGGACTGACACATTTCACCTGTGTGTTAGGCTATATGGACTGACACATTTCACCTGTGTGTTAGAGGCTATATGGACTGACACATTCACCTGTGTGTTAGAGGCTATATGGACTGACACATTTCACCTGTGTGTTAGGCTATATGGACTGACACATTTCACCTGTGTGTTAGGCTATATGGACTGACACATTTCACCTGTGTGTTAGAGGCTATATGGACTGACACATTTCACCTGTCTGTTAGAGGCTATATGGACTGACACATTTCACCTGTGTGTTAGAGGCTATATGGACTGACACATTTCACCTGTGTGTTAGAGGCTATATGGACTGACACATTTCACCTGTGTGTTAGAGGCTATATGGACTGACACATTTCACCTGTGTGTTAGGCTATATGGACTGACACATTTCACCTGTGTGTTAGGCTATATGGACTGACACATTTCACCTGTGTGTTAGAGGCAAGGTTATAATAGTTTTGGATTTTTTCATTAGTTTTTATTTTTATTAGTTTTGACTTTGTGTTTTCAATTTCAGTTTAGTTTTCATTAGTTTTTAAGGTGGGTTTGATCGTTTAGTTTAGTTTTTAGTTTTTGAAAATGCTTAGTTTTAGTTTACCGTAGTTTTTATTAGTTTCAGTGTTAGTTTTAGTCTTTTTTTGCCCCTTTCCTATTTTTTTTTGTAATATGGGGTGTGTCAGGGGTGAGATTCAAAAGGGTCATAAAATATGATAGATCTAGGAAAATAGATTTCATCTCCACTCAAAATATAGGCTTATTATGTATGAAATACTGTAAACTGACAAAGACTAAAACTAAGGACATTTTCTCTTCAATTTTATTTTATTTTAGTTAGTTTTGTAAACACACAATACCGTTTCAGTTAGTTATCGTTTTTTTGTAAAGCTTAGTTTTTATTTTTATTTCAGTTTATTTCATGTTTTTTCAATTCTAGTTTTCGTTTTTTCGTTAGTTTTCGTTAACTATAATAACCTTGGTTAGAGGCTATATGGACTGACACATTTCACCTGTGTGTTAGAGGCTATATGGACTGACACATTTCACCTGTGTGTTAGAGGCTATATGGACTGACACATTTCACCTGTGTGTTAGGCTATATGGACTGACACATTTCACCTGTGTGTTAGGCTATATGGACTGACACATTTCACCTGTGTGTTAGAGGCTATATGGACTGACACATTTCACCTGTGTGTTAGGCTATATGGACTGACACATTTCACCTGTGTGTTAGAGGCTATATGGACTGACACATTTCACCTGTGTGTTAGAGGCTATATGGACTGACACATTTCACCTGTGTGTTAGAGGCTATATGGACTGACACATTTCACCTGTGTGTTAGAGGCTATATGGACTGACACATTTCACCTGTGTGTTAGGCTATATGGACTGACACATTTCACCTGTGTGTTAGAGGCTATATGGACTGACACATTTCACCTGTGTGTTAGAGGCTATATGGACTGACACATTTCACCTGTGTGTTAGAGGCTATATGGACTGACACATTTCACCTGTGTGTTAGGCTATATGGACTGACACATTTCACCTGTGTGTTAGAGGCTATATGGACTGACACATTTCACCTGTGTGTTAGAGGCTATATGGACTGACACATTTCACCTGTGTGTTAGAGGCTATATGGACTGACACATTTCACCTGTGTGTTAGAGGCTATATGGACTGACACATTTCACCTGTGTGTTAGGCTATATGGACTGACACATTTCACCTGTGTTGAATTTGGCACGATGGTGAGACGAGAGATATTTCATTTGTGGGTGAGGTATTCTTTGAAGGCCTCTTTAGAGTGAACCTCTGTCTGCCTTCACACTGCCCTGCCTGCACACAGCCTGCTCAGTGAACCTCTGTCTGCCTTCACACTGCCCTGCCTGCACACAGCCTGCTCAGTGAACCTCTGTCTGCCTTCACACTGCACTGCCTGCACACAGCCTGCTCAGTGAACCTCTGTCTGCCTTCACACTGCACTGCCTGCACACAGCCTGCTCAGTGAACCTCTGTCTGCCTTCACACTGCACTGCCTGCACACAGCCTGCTCAGTGAACCTCTGCCTTCACACTGCACTGCCTGCACACAGCCTGCTCAGTGAACCTCTGCCTTCACACTGCACTGCCTGCACACAGCCTGCTCAGTGAACCTCTGCCTTCACACTGCCTGCTCACCTCTTTAGAGTGAACCTCTGTCTGCCCTGACACTGCACTGCCTGCACACAGAACCTCTGTCTGCCTTCACAATGCACTGCCTGCACACAGAACCTCTGGCTGCCTTCACACTGCACTGCCTGCACACAGAACCTCTGTCTGCCTTCACAGTGCACTGCCTGCACACAGCCTGCTCAGGATTTATTGAGACACCTCCAAAGCAATCTGGCATGGCAGGCACAGATGGCTTCTCTAATCCAGGTAAATTATCTTTGAACCTTTCAGAGTAAACAGACGCACCGTTTTCCACAAGTCTGGCCTCTTATAGGCATGAAAAGGGTGGTGTGTGTGTGTGTGTGTGTGTAGGTGTGTGCTTGTTGGTCGGGCGTGGGGGGAGGTAGTCTCTACTTCAATAGGTGTGTCTGCTTATGTGCATCTCTGCTGTGGGGCAAGAGAGAAAGAGAGAGAGTTCAAAGCTCTTGTAGGAGACGTTGAGATGTGAACAATGGCAACAAGAGTTTGATTGTATCCCACATTCATTGAGGCAAAAAATTAAAAAACAAAACAAAAAAACAATGCATTGTCCCTTTGCCCTAGGCAAATGTTCAACACGGCAACTGTAATGATGAGGTTGAATATGATCTACTTGCACTGAATATCTACAACTCCTGCTGTATTGTATTTAGTTATTAGGCTACTGAAAGATAAATGCAATGAAATGAATGAAGAGAAGAGGAAAAATACATTTGGGTATGTGAGATTTAAAAAATACTTAGGAATCAGAATGCCAAGCAAAACCACAACTAAACTATAACAATCTAAATGTCAATGGAATAGAATAATAGAATAGAATACACTGGGGGGGGGGGGGTGCATAAAAAAGAAAAGAAAAAATTAAGCTACAAGTTATAAAGAAGTGGATTTTGGATCATGTATTCTGAAATGTCTTCCACAGTGCACGCAAAGTCAATTTCAGTGAGCCTCAGTCAGCTTGCACAGACAGGAGCGTGACCCCATTGACCTTTTATGGGTTTGTGGCTAACTATCTGGAGCTAGTATGAGGAACAGCATGACTTGTGCTGAGAAAGGAATCTACCAATCAACAGTAGCAAATAGGGCTAGGGTTCCAAAAATCAGAACTATCCCTTTAAACGGCGAGGCTGACTGAAATGTTCATATTTTACATTTCCATTGAATTCAATGTTCATATAAATTATACATTTCAGTAGAGTCCAGAAACGTATGCAGACATTTTCTCCTGGCGATTGGGTTAAATGTGTAAGTGTTCAGCTCGGTTGCTCATTAAAAATAATCAAACAAATATTTTCTGTAGGCTTATGGATCTTGAGGCGATGGGACCTAATGTGGAAGCACTGCATTGCAGTATGTGAAATAAGGACAAATCAAACTAGTCTAACAGATTCTTGGACAACAAGACCACAAACTTTACCAGACAGCCGAAACAAAAAGCCGATCTAATCACAATGGAATTCCATAAAAGAGGTTTTGTACAGAAAATGTCTACAGCCCAGTAGGCTAATCTGACTCAACGGTTGTAGGCTGCGGGTATAAGCTCTGCCATTGGTGCCGAACATTTCAGATTTTCAAATCCCTGTCCCTTACGTTTCCGCTATCTGTCCACGTAGCTATGTGAAACAACCCAGCTCGCAACCTAACGTTACATGCTGAAAAGGGCAAGTTTTACATAATAGTATTTTATGTTATGTCATTTTCTTTTCCTGGGATCTAGACATTTGGTTGCAGCAAAACAAGTCCCCCCGACACCACTTTGCAAGAGCACCGTTACCGCATCCTGTGCACATAGCGCCGGCCACAACAACGCTTGTGATTGGTTTAAAGAAATCCAAACAAGGCAGGAGAGTCGCTGGTCAAGCGAGACGGGACAGCCCAGAGCATAGGGATGCAGGGAGCTGTCCATGGTAGCTTGTTAGGTCAGTGCAGTACAGGCTTCCTGGAGCTCCCTCCTAGGCGGCAGAGGCTGGCGCCGTGCTGCATCTTGTGGGTATGATCAAGGCGGAGGCTGAAGATGCTCCGTAGCTGCATCGGCTCCAAATAGAGGGGGTGGGAGGTGTTGCCTAAGATGGAGTTCAGTTTAGTCTTCACCCTCCCCTCTGCTGCTGCCTCCAGGCTCAGCCCTACAACAGAGCCACTTTTCACCAGTTTGTTTCCCCTGCCTGCCTTCCTCAGTATTGATGTTCCCTCCCCAGAACACCTCTACAAAGAGCAGTGTGCTGGCCACGCATTGGTGGTGGTAGAACATTTTTAGGAGCGTGTTGTTGTATGCACGGGAATATCTCCCCGTCTTGAAGAACAGTTTGCTCTTCCCTCTTGCACAGTGAAAGTATGCATTGACTTACATTGTAAAGAGATCCAGCGCTTTGTATTGTGGGGGCAGCTGTGGAGAGTGACAAGGCCACTTGGGTCATTGGGTTTTAACATGGAGAGTGTGGTCAGCAAGAAGAACAGAGAGCATACAGGTCAAGATAAAGCAGGATATAATGGTCCAAAATCACATTATCATCACCCTTTTTTTGTTTATCCATACAGGTTGTACAGTTCAGATGCTTCAATTCTGACATTTGAATGCTTGGATTTTGTTTGAACTTTGCTTGAATTTTTTTAATAGATGAAATGACAGAGTCAGGATGATAATTGGTAAAATATCTCAGGTCCCGTGAGTTTAAGAGGCGACTTTACTGACTTTGAGACCCTTTGAATCACTGATCTCATCATGACCTGCTGTGAATTTCTCATCCTGGTAATTATATCCATGACTTCCTTCTCAGTAGGTGGATCAAACCGTCATAGAGCTTCCATTCATCTCATCTGAGCTGAGCATTCACTGTGACTAATCTATATACAGAGGTATACACCAACATTTACAAAATACATGAATTGAATCTTAAAAGTAATGTCATGAGGGCCAATTACCGTCATCAATATAGTAGTTGTAAGACCGGATGATGGAGCTTATTTAAAAGCTGATTGACATATTGTTAGAGGCTTAATTGAGCATGTTAGAGAAGTATTTATATTGGTAAATGGGTAATGTAATTGTTATAATTGGCTGCATTCAAATGGGAGGGGTTATTAATAAATCTCATATAATTCATTGTTTTTTTTATACAGTATTATTAGTACTGCCTATATCATTATTACTCATGCAGTATTCAGTGGATGTTGTATAAGTCCAGCCTTTTCACTATACAGTGGGCCTACTAAGGGTTTTCCAAAGCACCAAAGTAGCTGAATCACTCATCTTATGATATATGGTGGACTTACTCCCTTTCTAATGGCTAAAGGATGAGGGCAGAGTTCACGTTAAAAGATGGCTGTCCTGGTGTGTGTTGTGTAGCTAGCGGCTGCAGAGATGAGTGGTCCTGTGATGAATGGCGCCGTCGTGCGCAGCTATAATCACGCCTACGCATGGCTTCCTGCATAATTGATTTTTAATCCCCTAATAGAAAGTAAATCATACGAGCAAAGTCTGCGTTAGCACTGCCCTGGAAGGAGAGAATAACAGTCAAGAGGAGAGAGAGCGAGGGCGCAGAGAGAGATTTTGGGGGCGAGATGGATGAGATGAAACCAAAGAGGCATAACGGCTGAAAAATATACTTTAATATCTTTTTGCACATCAGATTTGCTGTATTTAATGCAAGATGTTAGTCGAGGGCTGCTCTCAAGTAGCCGTGCACGATAGTACTCGGACTGGGATTTATTAGGGCGCCTTGTGAATCTCAGCCAAGAGGATATTGTTTAGATAGAGTAATGAGATATAGATTGACCCGTCAGCAAATAGAGAGGCAGATTGCATTTGTCATCCGAGATAAACATGGATGACACACCAGCACTCATAGGCCGGACAGCAAACTGCCAAGGAAGTGTCATTCAGGCGAGCTAGGCACAGAAAACAGCATTTCACTTAGCACAAAAGCCTGTCATTGATACTGAATTCCATCACAGCCCTGCCCTGTTGTCTGTATTTGGATGTTCAGGGTGAAAGATGTATTTGCAGGTACGGTATCACACAATTTGTTTTGGAGCTTTATGATTAGAATATTTATTTACCGCTCCTCCATCGAGACTTTGCAGCGTTTCGTTTGTTGGTGAGAGATGGAGAGGACAAATGCGGGGGCCACACCATCCAGGGACTTAGATATGGAGATGAGATGATATTGATTTTAATGGATTTAGGGAAAGGGGATTTGCATCAAACTTTTTTTGCAGCAACTTCTGAAGCAGTCAAGGAGTGATGACTTTGACTTGCACTTACATGTTAACTAGTGTTACGGACACCAGTTGGCGTCCATTTTGCCTTCATTGCCCCCCTCCTTTCTATTCTTCTTTTTGGAGCTGATTTGTAAATGTGAGATGATAGCAGCTTATGCTCATGGTGTCCATTCATAATATTATAGAGATAAAGACTGCATATCCCATGTTGCACTGGGATTCCTGCGATGTGACTTTTTTCTGTGTTTCTGTGTTTTTCTGAATTTCCTGTGTCGTCTCCACGTGCTTGGGTTCATGCTTAATTGATACGAGCCGGAAAATGCCGACAGGCTAACAGAGGGCCGGTCGCACACACAGTGAAGACAGAGCAACAACTAACACACAGAGGGATGGCCATGGACATGAACTACTTCTCGGTTAGCTTCCAAGTTTAGCATAGAATAATATTTAGGTTGCATTCCGTTCCACAGGGTACTTTTAAACTGTACTCCCTGCTCCCTGCTGAGGGAATGTCAGTTAAGGGACCTTCCCTCATTCGGAGCACCCTGCAATGTCACCAACGCAGACATTCCTCCATGCGTTAAGCTGGAATTATGCTAGAGACGTATGGACTGTTGCACGGAAATGAGAGACACGGAAAACTGACGAGAAAATGTTTTGAGCTTTTATACTAGATGCGGAAGTGACCGTTATTTTTGAAAACTCCACTTTGTCCGCCAAGGCACAGTTCCCTGAACTGAAGATTTTTGCTCCCTGCAGTTTGGAATCTTATTTAACATGGCTGAATACCCTGTGCAGTCCACTTCGTTGTGAACCACTTACCGATCGGAACGCATCCTAAGAACACACCACTGTCGCGTGTGGGAGCTGCCCATCTTAAGCTCCATGCACACGGACTCAAAACTTCTCTCCGTCAACAAACTACTTGAACTGTATACAGCTCAGAAAGACACAGCTAGACGCATAATGGATGCAAGGCTTGTTTGTGCTCTTCGACCACTCTGGACCGAAGACCTCCTTGAGAGGGTCCAGACAGCATCGACATACTGCAGCAAAAGGTGAGCTAAGCTGCTAAGTTAAGCTGTTCATCCTGTTTACAATTTGTGCTCTAGCTTCCCGATCTTCCTTACATGAATACTCCAGTTGTAGCTAGGATCTGTTAGGACAGTATATTGTCCGTAGCATTTCATGGATGTCAGCTGTTAAAGAGACAGACCACATAATAACTATTGCAGACCCTGTTGCAACCACGAGTATAACACTAGGAAGGAAGGAAGGAAGGAAGGGTGTAAAAACAAGAAGTCCGTGCAGGCAGAGCTCTGGTAATTGTCAGCAAGCATTGTGTGCTGTGAAAGGGAGAACCAGAGTGAGATGGAGCCAAGGACTTCCTGTCAGTAGATGTGCCAGCCACCCAGCCTGAGGAAGATGGAGGAGATGTGAGGAGAGAAAGACAGACAGAGAGAGAGAGAGAGAGAGAGAGAGAGAGAGAGAGAGAGAGAGAGAGAGAGAGCACAAGAGATAAGAATGAAACACTCCAACAGCTGTCTCTCTGACTGTCTTTCTGACTGATGAGATTAGGGCAGCCGTGTAATTGCCTCCAAAATGCGAGAATTGAAAATGGAGTCATTCTATAGGTATTCTAATTGGTTAGTTTCAAAAAGTGAGGGAAACATGTGGTGATGCTTTTGAGAAAGGCCATACCTAAAAATGTGAATTGGCTTATTGTAGAATGCGTAACTGTTACTAGAGTAATGTAGTGTAAGCATAAGTTATAAAAATCAATAAACTATTATCATTATATCATAACATTTTATTATCAACAGCAACATTGAAAGTATTCAAAAGTAATCTGGCCAGTGAATCACATGATGTAAAAGTAAATACATTTTAAAAATACATTTTAACATTTTGAAGAGTGGTGTGTCCTTTCCTGTCAAATCTGCCTGAGAGTACCTAAAGAAGGTTCAGCGCTTTTGAATACACTTTGAAAAGTTGATTTATCTAAAAATGATAAAACAGCAAGAATACAGATAAAAATAACAGATTGTGCAAGTGAGATCAAAGGAAAACCCCAAAGGGCTTTACAAAAAACCTATAAAAAGTATCAAAGTGACAAACAGAAATATGACTGAAGTGGATAACATAACCACTAAATGGCAAAACTTAACAAGGAGGAAAGCAGAGGATTGAAGAAAAAAGACAAGTGTGAGAATAAGTGATGACAGAGAGAGAGAGAGGGCTTTTATTCTAGTTTTTTGTTTTAATGAATAAATAAATACATTAAATCATTAATAAACCAATAATAAGCTGTGGCCTGTCCTGTCCAGCAACAACCAGCTGAATTCATCAACTATTTCCAAGCAAAATTCAAACACTACAGCATATAAAATGTAAAAACATGCGTATCCCTGACATCAGTGTTCAACAGAGATTTCCGCAGCTAATATTTATCTACTGACAATAAGCCACTAACGTAATGTACTAGTTTGTTTAGGCTGCAGTGCTATAGAGCGCTTTCAGATGATGCAGTTCGCCTCCTGGCAGCCATGTGCTCTGAAGTAGTGGAGTGCTTCTCTCTGGAGCTTCTGGGGCCTGTTTGCCCCGCTGGCATGGGATCAAATCCTGCCTGAGCCTTCTCTCCTGTGTCTCCCTCCATGCCTCACTGTCTCAGTACACAAGGAACACACATCAAATAGCAAAGGGTAGTGGACTGCAGCTGTACTTAAAAAAAACAAAATAATAATAAATAAATAAAAGACTGCCAAGAAGGTAGCATTTCATAATAACGGCACACTAAGCAGCATTAAGTAGTAAATATTCAATTAATCATTTATAACGCATTCGTACCTTCATGAATCATAGCACGCATAAAGTGTTCAAACAAACTGGTGGCTGGAGGCTTTTGGCAACAGCAGCTGAGAACATCCATAATTGCATTTCTATACTTGCGATGGTTTGGGGACAGATCATTTCATCACTGATAGATCTCATCGTTTTTGTACTGTAGATAATGTCAGCTTGTTAATGTAACAATAACATTGTTGCTGGTAATGGCTAAAAGCACAAAAACCAACTGAGATCACCGAGCTCTCTTCTTCAATTTGTAGTTCTTTGGAGTAGAAGCCTATATAGGGCTAAAGACAAGACTCAATTCTCAAGCCATTCACTTTTAACTATAACATGACTGTATGGATCTACACCCATGACATCATAGATATCCCTCTCTTTTTTCTTTTTGCTGGTTGTGAAATATTTCTGAACATCCAATTTCCCCAGGCACCTTGAAGATGCCCCCGTCTTCAGTGGCACAGAGAGATACAGAACAGAAAGATACTAATGCATACAAGGTTGACACTGCACATTCACAGACAACCCTGCTAAACCCCCCCCCCCCCCCCCACACACACACACACACACACATGCAGCCACACATGCAGGCACACACACACACACACACACACACACACACCCCGCTCTCACTGACCTTGGTGAAGGAAGGACAATTCTGGTTAGCTGCTTTGAACAGTTTTTGACATCCTGCATAATGCTTAGTGACTGCCCAGCTCACCGCTCAGTCATTGTGTGCCAAGACATTTATCCTCCTCCAAAGCCTCCATCAGGAGACTCATCAAACAGCGGAGAAGCTCTCAGCTGCTATTTGACCACAGCTTTGCGGCTCCGCGCATCTAAAGATCTGTGTGTGACGATGGAAAGGTCAGGCGGACAATTCCTCTCATTAATCTAATTAATATTAATTTACGGATGGAAAGATTAACCCATCAAGTGGGTTGCACGTGTTTCTGACTGATTTTCAGAAGGAGCCTGATGATAGAGTTTGACAACATGCATAGACGTTTCATTCATCACATTATTCCACAAGCTAGAGACAAGACATTACATTCAGATACTGTAGGTGTCATAAAGTGACAAACCTTACTCTGAGCTCTTTCTGTCTGGGGACATGAAGGAGATCTCATATGTCTTGTATGGGGCTCATACTGGTCTTGCTACTGTGTGTTCACCACTCAGATTAGAATAAATAGCCCTCCAAAGCAATTTGCTTCAAATACAGCAGTTGTTAACTCCTTCAATTTGATCAATTTTCATGTTTTCTTAATGATTCCCCTCGCGTCCTCTGCAAGTATCTCCTTGTTGCTGGCAAGTATTTGGGTTATTCCGTTTTTATTATCTGCAGCTGTTCACATTCAGAAAACATGTTCATTTATTCACAAATTATATTTTTAGCCATCCTCTATATGCAGTTAGCACGGTTTCCAGTGACAGTCCAAAGGAAGACATAATTGTCTTAACAATAGAAGTGCTATAAGCGACACTGTTGGGTTGAGAGAGGCACTCTCCGCTAAGGGCCTCAGCTCATGGACAGTGGTGAACGATGGCTTGGGCTTACATGAAGGCTTTGTGTCAAAACTGACACAAGCACAGTGGGAAGGAGCTTCAGGAAGTCCCTCCCACTACTGGCTGCGGCCTGGTTATCATGCATGCTGCTGGAGTGGAGAAGAATGCAATCACCTTCTCTTCCTTAATGGAGCTGTCAGGACAATCACAAACCTGAGCGGGCCGCAGCGGCAAAGGGGCTATGAAGAGGCACTCGCCGGCTGATGAGCCCTGGAGGCGTGACCGCGTGGCTTCAGCACACACGCGTGATACGGCGCTCTGTGTGCACACACATGCAATCCCCAGAGTTTGAACATACATGAAGTGAATGCATTAAGAAGACAAGAGAGAGCACTATTGGTAAGTGGGTATGTGAGTGTGTGTGTGCGTGCATGTGTGTGTGTGTGTGTGTGTGTGTGTGAGACATGTATTAAGAGACCTGTCAGTCTTATGTGCTTGTCTTGGCTGTGTGGATGACAGACTTGTCACTGATGAGGGTCTAGTGATGGAGTGGCCGAAGGGGATTCGAATGACGTCGTAGAGAGCCGAGCAGAATTTCCATGCCCAGCCTCTCAAGTGGAGGGCGGTTGAGTCGGACAATGGAAATGAGCCTGGGAACATGAGAGGTATTATAAGCCTGATATGACTGATATGAGCTGACATTACTGCACTGTACGCACAAGCATGCCGGGGCGGATGGGAGGATGGAGCTCTCTCGGGCTGAATTGCAACATGGAGGAAATCTGTAGGCTATGCGTATAGCGCTGCATCATATCCTGTCCAGGGCATGCTAATTGATAATTAGATGAAGTGCTCTTGATAAGGTATGGGTTCTTCTGTTTTACTCCACAGCAGAAACCAATAACCGCTGTAGCTGAGTATGTGAAAAATGAGGTCTATATACATAATATAAAAATCAAGAAGAGATACACGGTATGTTAATGTGAAAGAAAGAGGAGAGAGTGAGAGAGATGAGGTATGGGTGCATGAATCATATTTCATAAGGTTAATTATCAATAATTAAAAGCACTGGTGTTTTATCTGGTAGTTAGATAGAGGCTAGCACCCAGGGGCGCCGCCAGGGATTTTGGGCCCCATGACAGGACATAGCATGGGCCCCACTGATGCCGGCGTCCGAAGGGCGCCGGCGAAAAATTTGGGCTGTTTGAAGCTGATTTAGAGGATAATATCGCATTTTAAATTATATTAGGATAACACTGTAGTGTTGTCATTATTCAGTCTTAACCATCAATATTTGCTCCTTTTCTCACCCACCTTCATCTCACCACCATCCCTGTTGAATCATCATACTCTCTCTCTGCTCTGAATACACCAGAGGGAACAAAGAAATACTATCAACTAATGACTAGAAATAATATTGATACACATGTGGAGTCCAACAGGAGTGTTTAGCATGAGACTGTTGTGATATCATTATTCAGTCTTAATATCATTATGTTCTCCTTTTCTCATTGGCTGTCATTTGTGGGCTGCTTTTCCTTTCATATAATGGTCATTATGTGGACAAATAAATTGTGTTGATCCTTCTTATTTTTTTATTACTATTATTATTATTATTATTATTAGTATTACAAATAAATCCCCACAGACCCACTGCAATTGTGCCAACTACCATGTCATTCAACACAATACTGCTCCTGTGTGTGTGTGTCTCACCTCCTTCATCAGTTAGGAGGACTGGTTCATTGGAAGGTGCCGGTGGGGGGGGGGGGGGGGCTATGTCTGATTCTGCATCTGTTGTGTTAGGCAAGAGCCAGGCAGGGAGGGACAACTGATTTATATGAACGGCTTGCAAACAATTGTTTGCATTGATTAAATGTTTGCTAGACAGGACAGGAGGGAAATGTAAACACTCTGTGAAGTAAGCATATTTCACTAAGGTCTAACAGGGTAATTTCCAGTAGTTAAGAAAAGTTGAATAAATGTTCAGATGGCGCCAGACAGACTAGAGTCTAGTCTGTCACTAGACAGTTCTCTAGGTTAACAGAGTGATTCACGTAGCGTAGGCTATCTGCCTCGCCTCACACAGAGACAGGCAGACAGCTGCACCAGTCCAGCTCACTCACCTGCCTTCCTATAAAACTGCGTGAGGCACTGTTGTGCTCTTTTTTCTCTCTGCTCTCTTTCTTGCCTATCCTTTCTCTTTTTGGAACCTGACTTTGCTTTTGGCATGTTGCTGGTTGCGTCTCCTCTCTGCTCTCTCCTCGTACTGCGTAGTGTTGCTGCTGCCCCACGCTGCCTGGATGGGAGGCGTGCCTATTTTTCCTGTCAGTGTTGGGCAGGGAGAAACCATTTCTTGAAAATCGAAGGGGGGTGTGTATGCAAGAGGATTTTTTCTTTTTTGCCAAAAAGAAGCAATTCGTTTTACTAGTACATTGAATAAAATAGTATATTCATTACAATAGGTTAATAATTTAATACTGCAAAAAATTGCCTAGTGTCCAAGCTTTTAGGGCCCTTGAAGCTGACAGGGCCCCTGTCAGCTTCAAGGGCCCTTAGAATCGTCCTACCTTTCCCCCCCTATACGGCGCCCCTGCTAGCACCCATGTAACCTTAGCGTTACAATATTCTGTGGAATAATTAATTTTGTGCAATGATTAAATCTTGAGATGGGATAGAATGTAATTCTACAGGGGGAGTCCAGAATTTTGTATCTAGTTTATAGAGAGCCAAAATGAACGTAACTTCCTGCCAGAGATTTTCATCCGCCATTTATTTTCCCATGGACATTTCGTAAAATGCTTATAAAAATTGTTTTACTTGTTCAAACCAAACGGTTCAGCTATATTTAGAAACAGGAGAGACCACAGAACATTTCACTTAAACCAAAACGTTAAAAAAAATGTGGATTTAAGGAAAATATTTTTTTGATGTTGTTTTTTAATTTTTTCGTCAGAGTGAAATGTCCTATGATCTCTCCGGATTCTAAATATAGCTGAATCGTTTGGTTTGACCAAGTCAAACTATAAGTATTTTATGAAATGTCTATGGAAAATAAAATGGCAGATGAAATCCCTTGGTACGCATGCTGAAGCAGGAAGTGACGTTCACTTTGGCTCTCTATTCTATTGATTGCTGAATTAAAGTTCCTCCTCTATAACCCCCACCCCCCAAAGTAGGTTCTACGCACTGCGTTGTTTTACTTGAGCAATGGCTCAGACAAAACACAGACGTGACTCTGTTTCCTTAACCCTTATCTTTGTCAAAAAAATACCCCGCCAACAACGGTCCAGCGATTCGTGCACTGAATGCCGCATATAACGGATTAATCAATTTGATGCAAAGACAAGAATGGAGTAAGCATCCCTTTGCTCCTCTCTTCCTATATCTAAATACAATAAAGACCCTGTCCCTGGGATTTCCACATGCCTCTGATGTATTGTAATGATACTGTAGTTACTGTAGTCATTAAGTCAAGTGAATGTAGAGTTGTTGGCATGCGACATACTTGTATGCTTTTAGTCAGTGCAAAGAGTCAACATGCATTTTCTCACTGATGTACTCACTGGGATGATAATAATACCCAAGGCTCTTCCCAACAGAGGCTCTGCTGATCTGAATATCAAAGCGCAGCGTATTTCAAATGTATTCAGCGCGTGTCGTTTCTCAGTGTAGCTTTGACCCTGCAGTAGGAGCCTTCTGTTATAGGATTCATACAACCCCCTCTCAGAACGCAAGCTGATGCCGCCCATGGGGACCCATATCAAAGAGTTTACTTTCGAGAACAGATTGCATGTTTGTGCCGCTCTTCCTACCCTCTGAGCTGCGGATCAGCGTTTGACTGAGGAAAATGCCATTCTGTCGCAACTCTCTAATTGAGAAACTTGAAACGATAACAGACGATATCTGCATCCAAAGGTTATAATCGGTTACTTCTCTGCCACATGCTGTTTGATGTGAATATCCATCTTGATGCGAACTGCGTTCCCCACGAGCTGCAGATGGCGGCAAAGATTTCCACCTGTAAATGTACGCAGTGGCAGTTTTACGATGATGCAGGCTACAATAGTGTATGTTTTATGAGTGCATTGTTGTAAAGTAATCTCTAATGTTTTATGTATGTCAAGTACTGTATTTCCGATGAATGTAATCTTACAGTTGTACCTGTATAAAACCGTAAAGTGCCTTGCCTTGACAAAGAGTGGTACAGTGTACATTCCCAGGCAAGCCAGATATGAAAAATTGCTTAGTACATCAAGTTCTACTGAGAACAAGATTGTCTGATTTGTGAATTAGTTGTGGACCAACTGTGAAACATCAAATGTGAACTACCTCTGGGAAAGCACAACAATATCATGGAAAATGAAATAACAAAATTTATTTGCCACGTACAAAATGCTGATGTCAAACACTAAATGGAAAGAGGAATTTTCTATTCATTTAATTACAAATCTAGTTTCCAAGTGAATTGTTTTTATATTGGTGGTTTGTTACTGCAGTGTTGGAGAAGTTATTTTTTACAAGCTACCAAGCTAAGAATATGGAGCGCATGCCTTATCGTAAAGTCTATACCATTTACACTTTATGAAAAATGCGGCCGTACAGCAAAACTATACCTATAGATATAGATGAAGACTTTTCGATCCCCCCCCCACCCCCCATTGTTATTTTTCGTTTTTGCTCCAAGTGAAATGTTTTATGGTCACTCACGATTCAGTAGGTCATGGATTGGCTTGGTTCCAGCCTTAAACCTGATTATATACGTATTTTTTCCAAATGTCTATGGAGAAAATGAATGGGGAACCCTCTTCCGGGGCAAGAGATGTCACGTGACTGCTCAGCTCTAAATGTGATCATTGTCAGGGATTAAACGAATAACACATGAATATTCTAAATCCACAAATTCATAACTGTTGTCAAGTCACCACTTAATACTTGATATATCATTAGTCATCTAAACATGCCATGCTTCTCAATAACTTCCATTATTCCTCAAAAGGAAGATGGAAGAACAAACAGGATGCCACATGACATCTTGCCGGGGGACCCAGAATTCCCCAGCAGCAAGCAACCATTGACCTGTACATTGTTTTCCTATATTGAATGAAGCTGACTGTCTCTCACTCACACCCGCTGCTTGCATCACACAAAGCAATGCATCACATGGCAGTAGACCACAAGTCAGAGGGACCATTTCTATTCCTCCACATACTGTACAGTAGGGTTGTACATCATGGGGAGAGCATTATTAGTATTATTATGCATGCTTGTATCTTCCTCATCCAAAACTTTTGGCCTTGCTCAGCATAAAATATTCACTACCTGCCAAAAGGACTTTTTGCAGAACTCTCTCTCCCATGACTACCTTCCCTCTGCGGCGTTCGCTCCTCTTCACCTGATAAACGTTTGCCAAACTATAAACAAGTCGACTGGCACAGATCTGCCGCACAGCTCTCGCCGTGAAGACTTTAGTTATTTAACTTACTCACTGACTGACTGACTGCATTCTTTATCAGTATTTAGATTGTTGGGAGTTGGCAATAAAAGCCAGTTGTAGATTACTGTAAACTGAAAGGGAAAAAAATACATTGTCACGTTTACTTAATATGATAGATAGATAGATAGATAGATACAGTAGATAGATAGATAGATAGATAGATACAGTAGATAGATAGATAGATACAGTAGATAGATAGATAGATACAGTAGATAGATAGATAGATAGATACTGTAGATAGATAGATACAGTAGATAGATAGATAGATAGATAGATACTGTAGATAGATAGATACAGTAGATAGATAGATAGATACTGTAGATAGATAGATAGATAGATACAGTAGATAGATAGATAGATAGATACTGTACATAGATAGATATATAGAGAGATAGATAGATACTGTAGATAGATAGATAGATAGATTTATTTGTTAATTTTATTCATCAACACAGTCCTCTCATGACGCCTGGCACTCTTCCTAAAAGCAAATAAATACATAAAAATCACTTACAGTATTTTCTCTAATTTACTCCACCTGTTTTTCATCTTGGTCCCTATTGCTTTCTCATTATCTTTACATTTGCACTAACTGATGATGTAGCGCTTTCTCCTCGATCCCCAGCTGCCTTTCGGAGTGACTTACACGGACATTTTTGACATGGTGGATGGATGGATACATGCTCTCCATCCTCTCAGCGAATCAGAGCCAAGTGAAAGGTGGAACCTTAGAAGTGACACCGTGTATCTGTAAACAGCTGTTCCAGCTGTGCAGGTGTTTGACTTCATAATATATCTTAAAGGGATACACACACAAATGCTGCATCAGGTATCAATGGGTTAAATAAGAGTACAGTAATAGGGTATGTAGTGCAAGAGACGATTTCAATTCCAACCACTTCTCTAAAGCGCAAGCTGTCCATTCTTCTAGGTGATACAGTATGAAGCTGATATGTCATCATGGTGGCTTTGTTTCTCTGGAGGCTCACCGATGCTGATATCTCAGTTGCAAAGAGGTTTATTGTATTAGATTTGTCAGTGAGAAATGACTCGTTTCCTTTGCAGCACACTGTTTCACACATTTCTATTCACACACAAGAGCATCAGATCTGAAGTGCTTTCCATTTGAACACCTGTGCAGAATTCGCGCAGTGACCCAGCATGCGCCAGAGCAAAATAATAATCATCATTTTGACAGTGTGTGACTGTGTGCGTGCCCGTCTAATTCAGATGTCCTTTTTCTTCATTAAGCGCTCCTCAAGCTAGCCTCGATGTGTCAGCATTGTGAGTTAGATTATCAGGCTTCTCACGCACCGTAATTTAACCGCCGCACATTTTATTCTGAATCACCTTGCTGATAGGACTAATGAAATGGCCTATGGCATGGCGGAGGCCAGCGAGAGACAGATTCCTTAGAATAACGATAGACACCGTTTTTAGTTCTTGCCTTGACGCCATTAAGGGTGACCTTCACTCATTGTGACCGCGAGTGTGAAGGGATAAAGAAGACATGTCCCCTGCCTGGGTCCTTGATGCAGACCTTCCAGATAGGCTACCTTTGTTCAGCCTCAGCAGAACAGCTGTCTGCTTCCACATTCAAATCCAATATTTCCTCCAGCTAATGGCTTTCTATTTGAAGGTGAATGAGGGCTAGGGATGAGATCCATTACCTGTCTGGTAGCTCACTGTACTCAGGGGGACTACCTGTCTGGTAGGTCACTATACTCAGGGGGACTACCTGTCTGGTAGGTCACTGTACTCAGGGGGACTACCTGTCTGGTAGGTCACTGTACTCAGGGGGACTTGACGTCATGCAAATTCTCAATGAAAGGCATGACCCATACGGCCAGTTGGGTGATAAGTTTGACAGGGATGATCGGTAGGATAGTGAAATGTTTCTCCTCGCTTCGCCCCCAAAATCTATGGTTAACATAGAGAATCCAAAACATATTTGTGTGTTTGTCGTGTTGCCATCCCTTCTCATCCCTACTCAAACTGGCCTCTGCATATACCTCATCTCTCAAACACAAACACTTTACATTCAACATTTTCAATACAATATATCTGGGAAATCTACCCAGCAGGCTCAAATCTGAGACAAACACACAGCGGAGCCGCTCTGCAGCCTCCTGACAGCTGGGAGCTTGATGCGTAGCGGCAGCCATGTCATTGACTCCTCAGCAGAGATACAACTATGGCATCAATCTGGGCCTCGATATCATCACCTGTAACGAGACACCTCTACTTTTCCTATTTTCATATGTGCCCCCACCCCCGCCACACACACACACGCACACGCACACACACACACACACACACACACACACACACACACACACACACACACACACACACACACACACACACACACACCCGTGGATGCTCGCCTCCCATTCAAATAAGACTGAATTTCAGCTTCTTGATAGGCATGTGATGAGGATGGCTGCTTGCGTGGTTGAATTATTGATTAGAACTTCAGTTGAAACACTTTGGCTGGCGGTTATGTCAGGCTAACCATGACGGACGCCATATTCTAGGGAGTGTGATTTTATAGAGTGAAAAAGGTATTCCACCGCGCTATTCAACTAGATATCAATATGTTATTATTATTATTATTATTATTATTATTATTATTATTATTATTATTATGACCAAATAATACATCATTCTAAATGAATGAAATGCAATGTCGCAGAGACGATTGTAAAGTAATGGTTGGAAATGCGATTTTGATGATGTCTTCGTGACGAAGAAGAAGATTGCATATGGGCTCACACACACTCTTAAGACAACTTAACATGTTGGGAGTATATTTTGAGTTTCTTTTGCCACGGCCTCACATTTAAAGAGTCTGAGTTTGCAGAGGCCATTACGTATAATGAATGGTGAAAAAAACTGTTAAAGCATTCACTGCCGCACATGTGGAATTAAATGTCATCTCCCTGGTATGAGGAAATTGGGTGGATTTGTCCGAGAGGCATTCACTCTCAGAAATGAGCTTATGCTTATCTAATGGGGAGATGTGTCTGTGCCCATGGAAATGGAAGCGATCAAAGTGTTTTGTAGCACTTCTGAAAGGGAAGCAACACTGGGAGGGGGGGGGGAAACCACAAGATGAAATGGTTGCTTGTAGTGTGTGTCCGCCATCTCTCTCCCTTTGAAATGAATCATCCCATTCTCTTCCTGTTAATTAGCAGCTACACTTGTAAAATGACCTCTGAATCCTGCCTCTGTCTGCCCAGCTACGCCGGCTCTGTATACGCAGATAGGAGAGGAGAGGAGAGGCTGATCAGACCAGAGCATGTGAGCAGGTAAAGAGAAAGGGAGGGATTAGACCAGAGGGGGTGAAGGTAATGAGAGAGAGCACGGTGGACTGGAGAAAAAAGACAAGTGTGAGAATAAGTGATGACAGAGAGAGAGAGAGAATGGCTAAAGCAAATAAAATCAACTTTCCCCATATGGCTTTCAAATCTTCATTACAGCATGTTTAGCTGGGGCTTTTGGAGCAGAATCCATTACAGCATGTTTAGCTGGGGGCCTTTGGAGCAGAATCCATTACAGCAGTGGTTCCCAACCACCGGGCCACGGACCGGTACCGGGCTGCAACGCATTTGGTACCGGGCCGCGAGCCCGGTCCAAAAAAAATGTTTTTTTTTTTTTTTTTACTTTTTTTTTTTTTACAAACTACAAACATAAATAAACGTCAACTTGAAACTATGTTTCAACTACCACATAGCCTATGTTTATTAAAAAAAAGAAAAGAAATATATATATTATTATTATTAATAATAAATAAATAAATTGACAACCGGTCCGCAACTTTTTTTCCCATCTATCTACCGGTCCTTGGCACAAAAAAAGTTGGGAACCCCTGCATTACAGCATGTTTAGCTGGGGCTTTTGGAGCATGTTTAGCTGGGGGCCTTTGGACCATGTTTAGCTGGGGGCCTTTGGACCATGTTTAGCTGGGGCTTTTGGAGCATGTTTAGCTGGGGCTTTTGGAGCATGTTTAGCTGGGG
Source organism: Poromitra crassiceps (assembly GCF_964638095.1). NCBI lineage: Eukaryota > Metazoa > Chordata > Actinopteri > Beryciformes > Melamphaidae > Poromitra > Poromitra crassiceps. The sequence continues at coordinate 21,052,915 of NC_139639.1, forward strand.
GCCTTTGGACCATGTTTAGCTGGGGGCCTTTGGACCATGTTTAGCTGGGGGCCTTTGGACCATGTTTATCTTGGGGCTTTTGGAGCAGATATTGTATTAACGACGAATGGACAACAAAACACAATATACAATGCCTCTGGCCACTGCTATCGCCGGGCGCCGGGATATTTTGTTTGTTTGTTTGTTTTTCTTCTTTAAGGTTGCTGATGCCATGGGTATATCGACATTAATCGACATTAACACAGACATTTTAGAGAAGTCCACCTTTATAACTTCCACAATCTGACCTCAGATGAATCCAATAATCACTGTGAGGATTTGAGTGGAAATTCAAACTTGTAGTTTAGCATGCAGGCAGTGGCCTATAAATTCACTGAATGATAAAGGCTGCCCAGTGGGTGATGGATGGAGGATTGGTAGTGCAGAGCCAGTCACAGATTATTTATTGATTAGAGATCAGAGACCCAGGGTGAGGGAGTAGGTGTCTTAAAGCTGACCCCCATACGGCCGATGGATCAAGTCCTCCAACAGCCCTTCAGTGCAACGCGCTTCTCCTTCACTCCGCCCAGTATGGGAACTGGTTAAAAGTGAACAAGTGAGCACATACCTCTCACCTACATTCACATCTTGGCCATCCAATGCTGCAAATCTGTAAGATCCTTGTATCCTGTGCAATGCTGGCTTGGCAGTGATTAGTATGTCAAGGTAGATGTAGTAGGCTATTGTTGAAAGAGTATTAACTGCTTGAATCACAGTTGAGTAAACAGCAACATAATGAATCTGTGTGAAATGCTGCTGCATCAATGTAGCGCCACCCGAGGCTATGGGTTTGATGGTGTGCTGCCACAGCCAACAGTCAAAGTATTCAACACAGAGTTCAAATGAGTTGAAGGTTTGCTGCATGGCTATAATCACACAGGAGCAGTGGTGATCAAAGTGAGGATGTGACACTGGTCCGAGAGCTGAAACCCGCTGTCGATTATTACTCTGGCTAATGAATTGATTTGTGTGTTTACAGTCTGATAGCTAGGTGCGGTCCACCCCTTTGTTTCAGTTCAGTTCCTTGAGGCATAGGTGATAACCTTTCTTGCATGCCTCCCTTCTCTGAATTCATAACTCACCTGTTTTGATCATACTCAAGGCATATGGAGATTGATCTGTTTCACGCCATTGGAGCTGGCTGTCAATGCCCAACTCTCTTTGGATAATATTCTTTCATTTGTTTCCAAAAACTTTCTGTGCAGTTGTTGATGTTGTTGTTGTTGTTGTTGTTGTTGACTTCATTCTTTCACGATGTGATTGTCTAAGTGTGCAGCAGAATAATATTATGATGAAGTGACTGCAATGTATTCCGTCATTATCAAATTACTGTCCTGAGCATTAATGAATGATGAAGATTTGCATCGCCCCCCGATGTGAACATTGAGTTTCAACACCATCTGCTATTTGTTCTATTCCCTGTTACCATGCCTGTGCTCCTTTGAAGAGGTCCTTTTAAAGGCATTCAAATATCATGCTAAATAGCTGTCACTGCTGGCATTCAAACACAAGCGGAATACAAATGTACAGTGTCGAGGAAGCGGGGAATCACAAAGGGCACGGTTGTGCAGCAGTGCCAAGTCCTTATTGGGTGAATCCCCAGGGTGCAGCGACCAACGGGTTGAGAGGAGGGCACTGTGCAGCCTGTTGCCATACTAGGCCTAAACCACACACACCTGCTTTGTAGTACTGCATGCCTCAGCTTGGCCAAATACAGCCAAGACATACGTATGCAGTTGCTACTCATTTCGTTGCAATTTGCTGCGGTATTGCGAGGGGGCTTTTGTAAAGAACAAAGGACACATTTTAAAAAGCCACCACTTTTACCACAGCAGCAGTACCGCAGCAGCAGTACCGCGAGGGGGCTTTTGTAAAGAACAAAGGACACATTTTAAAAAGCCACCACTTTTACCACAGCAGCAGTACCGCAGCAGCAGTACCGCGAGGGGGCTTTTGTAAAGAACAAAGGACACATTTAAAAGAGCCACCACTTTTACCACAGCAGCAGTACCGCAGCAGCAGTACCCCGAGGGGGCTTTTGTAAAGAACAAAGGACACATTTAAAAGAGCCACTACTTTTACCACAGCAGCAGTACCGCAGCAGCAGTACCCCGAGGGGGCTTTTGTAAAGAACACAGAACACATTAAAAAAGCCACCACTTTTACCACAGCAGCAGTACCGCAGCAGCAGTACCGCAGGGGGCTTTTGTAAAGAACACAGAACACATTTCAAAAAGCCACCACTTTTACCACAGCAGCAGTACCGCAGCAGCAGTACCGCAGGGGGCTTTTGTAAAGAACACAGAACACATTTCAAAAAGCCACCACTTTTACCACAGCAGCAGTACCGCAGCAGCAGTACCGCGAGGGGGCTTTTGTAAAGAACACAGAACACATTAAAAAAGACACCACTTTTACCACAGCAGCAGTACCGCAGCAACGTGGCCAAACTAAAGGAGTGACCACTGTGGCAAGGGGTGCTTTTCTCATCTTAAAAATGCATGGAGATGAGTATGCGGTTATGATAACTAGGCATCATATTAACTCTGTCCCTGCTATTGACGCCTCTTGTCGTTATTCATCAGACTCTTTATACTCTTTATCCATACAACTACTAATGATAGAATCGAATACACATGGAATGACAGTGCCATATGAAAACTGTGGGGTACGTCAAACTACTCCTTCTCCCGTAGTCGGCAGCTGGGCTACAACGGGGGGAGGTGGCTAGATTGAATTGCGCACGTGCAAAGTGGGTCTCGATGCCGTTGCCGTTGCTCCAAGCCGTGGTTGCTTTAAACTCCCTAATGTCAGAGAGAGGGGAGAGGGGAGAGGGGGGTGGAGAGAGAGGGGAGAGGGGGGTGGAGGACAAGGGTCAGACCTGCAAACCTGCACCGCTTACTTCACCACCTGGGTGCGATTTATTTTTATGCTGGTGGGGAAAGAGTTAACAAACACCATAACAATAAAAAAAATGTTGGGGGTGGGGGGGGGGCGGTGTTGTCCTAATGTTAAAGTGTGCCGTTAAAGTAAATTCAAAGAAAAATCATCCAACCTACTGCCAAATAAATGGTTACACGGCCCTTGGATCCTTGTGTTTTAATGTGCACACCAGTCAGAGGCTCTCTGATCCACACAGTTTTCCATAACCATCATCTTTGAAACAGTCAATTATCCCAACAATCATACAGCATCTCAAATATACTGTATATGTAATATGACATCATCCATAGTAACAAAATGACCAAACTGTCTATCTTGCCATTTTCGTCAGACGAATATTAAAAGAATTAGTGCTGGTAGTTGAAGGATTATATTGTAACAGTCTGTGGTAATGTCTAAAAGCAATGTCCTTACTGCCAAATAATTAGGCTGACTTCTAAATTGCAATCAGGGGCAGTTGTAGCAACAGGATAAACACTATTTCACTGTTTCATTGTTTCAGAAAAGAAAGAAGTGAAACATCATCAGATGCAAACAGTATAATTGGGCAAAGTGGTTTGATTTGATTATGCCTCGATTATTCAAGAGCTTTCGCTGTTAAACATTAAAGTCTTTAGCCTATCATTTCCTGACTCAAATGTTTTACGTTTAGGTTTGTTTTTTTCATCAGTAAGTAAAAAGTCGCCCTTACAGAACTGAATCGCACATTTGTGGAGTATAATTTAACAAAAAACAAGAATATGTTCAGAATGTAGGCGACTTGTTTTCATCTGAAGAGCTATATGTGGGGGATGGGGGTACTGTACTACCACTACGGTACCCCACTACTGTATGTAGTGGGGTCTCTATTTTTACATGACCTGTGGCTTAATTAAAAAGGTGATTTGTACAAAATGTGGTTTCCAGGGACAATGAAGCTTGATGGAGGGCCAGGCCAACCGTGACATTTGTAATTGGGACTAGCTGTCATTGTCACAGTGATTTACGATATAATTAATGAGCAATTAGGAGACAGATTAGGGTGGTCTCCTTTGTTTGGCTAAAAATGTATATACATTTATGAACGGATTCTAACAACCGAGAAAAACCTGTTCCTTCTAACCAAACTAGTCGACTTTTTCCAACTTTCAACTTCAACAGTCGTGCAGAAAGTAATGTCTGTGTCATTTCATGTTAATTAAAACACACATGAACCTTGTGCCCTTGGCTATTATCAATACTGGCCCTATCAAAGGGAAATAAAACCCTCCTTTTCTTTGAACCTGTGGCGAGGAAGGCTACAGAGCGGCATGGCTCCTTCACAGGGCTTTCTCAGACTTGAGAGAAACAGCAGGATATAATCGATACGCTCTCTCCCCACCTCCAAGAAGATGAACTTATAGCATACCCTCACTTACTTTCTCCAATGAGCTCCGGCAAGGGTACTCATTAAACCAACTCTGATAATTACTCCCACCACAATCACAACAATATACCACCAGCAAGAAAACAAAAAAAATACTTGTGTCTTTCACTAATGGCCATCGGCACATGTTTGCTAACCAATCTGTCACTACTACCAAAAGCAATTAGACTCCTCCCTGCTAGATACATACCTCATATTGTATCTAGCAGGGATACCGCATATTTAGCATCCGCAGAAAGAGTTTTTACAGCATTACAAAGGCTAGTGTCGAGTCTCAGTCGTTTTGTATATTTCCAAGGCAATGTTTTGTAGAATACATGCAAGGCAAGGGAAATTATTTCTCAACCTCACTGCGGATCTTATAGTGCGAGCCTTTTATTCAGGACTGCATGTTCATGTTAAATATTTTATTTGGATCTTTCTGTTTTTAGGGTGGAGACCAAACTGAGCCCTAATTAGTGTCTAACCTCCCACTGGTAAAATGTGCTGGATCGACAAAAACGTGGATAGGAGATAATTGGAAGGTCACATGCTTCTGTTGCAGAGGCATTTTTGTTTGTGTTGTTTGGATCTGTTCTTATTTGTTGCTGGCAAGGATAATGAGGAAGGTCTCTGTCTGAACATTGCCTGTCCCACCTTGTTGTGTATGCAACTGAAGAGTTTCTCTTTTTCCCTTTTTTCCCATTACACAGCAATCCTACTCTGGCAGCATGTGTTAGCCCAGTGACAAAGCCTGCCTCATCCGCTATGAGTATTCTCTGCCTTCCTCCTAAGAGAAACCCTTCTGAGAAGCTCCATCACGCTGTACGTTGAATATCAATGCGGCCGAGAGATTAATCGGCGGTCACCCGCTGCGAGGTGTCAATGGCCGCCTCAGGAAGAGCCACATCAGCATAACAGGAAGCCATTTTCAGACATACCGCATGTCATGTTCGATGAATTCAACCGGCTCGTGTTTTCTCTTTTGAAAGGAGGTCTCTGGCGCGTCGCTTGCTGTGTCTAAAGATTAGAGAGAGTGTCAGAGGAAAGTGAGGCACAGTGGCAACCTGGCACTGCTGGCCACAGGGGGTGGATGGGACGTGGCCACAGGGGGTGGACGGGACCTGTTTGAAAGGGGAAACTAGCCATACAGACTGAGACGCAGCAGGAGGCAACAGTTGCCCGCTGGCTATCGGCTCGTTAGAGGAGAAATAAAAAGAGCTCCTCAGAATGCGTTTGAGAGCTTCTCATTCTCAACGGATGACAAAGACAGACGCCTGGAAAACGGCACAATACACATTAGGGATGTTCATCAGTTATCGAAAATCGATAATTGATCGTTAAGGAATGGAATCGATCATGTGGAATTCTTTTTTTTGGACTAGGTTTGGGTGGAATTCGTTCCTCCTCGCCCCGCTCCATTGCACAGCCGACTAACGTGAGGTGGAGCTTCATATAGTCTCTAGTTTTCTGGCTGGGCACGGGCCTTTGTGCCAACAAAACTGTTTTAAACATGGGGAATTCACACCGGCATGCGACGGGGACAGCAGTGTTGGAGAGGAGACACATTGAAATAAAGAGTTCATTGAGGAGAACACGTTGTCTTTCGTATTTTCTGCCATAGGCATTCATTTTGTTAAAAATATATATATATATATTAAAAAAATGTTATTATTAATATGATCGATAATTGATCGTTAATTTTCCCCGATTTTCGATTATGGAAATTTTTCAAAATGAACATCCCTAATACACATACCTTCATTTCCCATGTTTTGCCACTCTGGGCAACACAGAAAAGCATCTTCACCAAAAATAGAACATGTGTAACGTAAGAATATCTATTTGGGAATAGCTCTGGTTGTGTGGTCATGCTCCCTGCTGCGCCCGCGCCCCTGTGTTGGCCTGACTCGTGGGTGGGCTTGGCATCGGCTGGGCACAGCCTCTATGAGATTAGCATGAGGAATATATATGGCAGTTTATACAGTAGCTATAATTGATATGGTGAGAAGTATAGTAGAGAAATGTATGGCACAGATTCAAGATCCACTTTAATAGCCACAGTAATGTAATCAGATTACAAATGAGATGGGGAATTTGTCTTTGTGCAAATATGCAGCGTAGTGATCACATCTGGAAGACAAAACTATATAGAAAACAACCACAAAAAATGTTTTTTTTTACCTGTTTTGCTTTCAATCAGTTTTTATGCCTCCGCCGGCGATAGCCAGGCCGGAGGCATTATGGATCCGGGTTGTCCGTCCGTACGTACGTACGTACGGCTGTCCGTACGTCCGTACGATGTTTGTTAACGCGATATCTGAGGAACGCCTGGACGGAATTTCATCAGATTCGCCTTAAACATTCACTTAGGCTCAAGGATGATCTGATTAGATTTTGGTGGTCAAAGGTCAAAGGTCAAGGTCACTGTGACCTCTCGAACGCCATTTTCAAGCTTGTTAACGCGATATCTGAGGAACGCTTGTACGGAATTTCATCAGATTCGCCTTAAACATTCACTTAGGCTCAAGGATGATCTGATTAGATTTTGGTGGTCAAAGGTCAAAGGTCAAGGTCACTGTGACCTCTCGAACGCCATTTTCAAGCTTGTTAACGCGATATCTGAGGAACGCTTGTACAGAATTTCATCAGATTCGCCTTAAACATTCACTTAGGCTCAAGGATGATCTGATTAGATTTTGGTGGTCAAAGGTCAAAGGTCAAGGTCACTGTGACCTCTCGAACGCCATTTTCACGCTTGTTAACGTGATATCTCAGGAATGCCTTGACGGAATTTAATCAAACTTGTCTCAAACATCGACTTGGACTCAAGGATGAACTGATTAGATTTTGGTGGGCAAAGGTCAAAGGTCAAGGTCACTGTGACCTCTCGAACGCCATTTTCAAGCTTGTTAACGCGATATCTGAGGAACGCCTGGATGGAATTTCATCAAATTTGCCTCAAACATCGACTTAGACTCAAGGATGATCTGATTAGATTTTGGTGGTCAAAGGTCAAAGCTCAAGGTCACTGTGACCTCTCGAACGCCATTTTCACGCTTGTTAACGCGATATCTCAGGAATGCCTTGACGGAATTTAATCAAACTTGTCTCAAACATCGACTTGGACTCAAGGATGAACTGATTAGATTTTGGTGGTCAAAGGTCAAAGGTCAAGGTCACTGTGACCTCTCGAACGCCATTTTCAAGCTTGTTAACGCGATATCTCAGGAATGCCTTGACGGAATTTAATCAAACTTGTCTCAAACATCGACTTGGACTCAAGGATGAACTGATTACATTTTGGTGGTCAAAGGTCAAGGTCACTGTGACCTCTCAAACGCCATTTTCCAGCTTGTTAACGTGATATCTCACGAATACCTTGACGGAATTTCATCAAATTTGCCTCAAACATCTACTTAGACTCAAGGATGAACTGATTCGATTTTGGTGGTCAAAAGTCAAAGGTCAAGGTCACTGTGACCGCTCAAACGCTATTTTCAAGCTTGTTAACGTGATATCTCAGGAATGCCTTGACGGAATTTAATCAAACTTGTCTCAAACATCGACTTGGACTCAAGGATGATCTGATTAGATTTTGGTGGTCAAAGGTCAAAGGTCAAGGTGAGCTCTCGAACGCCATTTTCAAGCTTGTTAACGCGATATCTCAGGAATGCCTTGACGGAATTTAATCAAACTTTTCTCAAATATCGACTTGGACTCAAGGATGAACTGATTACATTTTGGTGGTCAAAGTTCAAGGTCACTGTGACCTCTCACACACCCAATTTCCAAGCTCTGTAACGCAACATCACAGGAGCGCCTTCACGGAATCTCTTCCAATTTGCCTCAAATGGCGATTTGGACTCCAGAATCAACTAATGGCGGAGGCATAAGTCCGCGTTGCGGTCGTTCTAGTTATTTATGTTTAACTTCTTTTACATGTTCGAAATAAAGATTATCAAAAAAAGTAACATCATGCTGTTTTATCATATCTATTCATATCTTCAAAAAGCATTTTACTGAGCTTGCATTTGCTTCAGGCAATGCCTGAGGTTAGGCGCTTCATCCTGTTGCTTACTAGGTAACTTTGACAGGGATAAGAGTTCTTTAGAACATTTGCAGATTTCCTAATGAATGTTGATATATACAACAGTATACGTCCATTTTCCGTGTCATATTCACTGCAAATGGATCTAAAACACAACAATGAGGTCCAGTTGTCTTCCACAGATACCTCCTCAAAATCCCTGTGGACAACATGCTAATGAGAACGATACAGTTATAGAATAGACAGGATGTGGGAGATCTTTCAGCAGTTCACTTATGTTTTGGCTGATACATTATCAAGGGCATTACTCTGTCTTATGAACATATTAGCTATATTTATCTGGGCAACTTCATACTTCATACTGTAAAAACACTGTCATTTTAAGTGACTAAGCCATTGTCACAGGTTACTAACTATTTAGAATGTAGATGTTTGCAAGTAGGAGAGTTTGATTATCCTCACACTCATTTGTTTCAGCCTGTTTCAACCACGACCTAAAAAAGTATGGACAGAGCTATCCCGTTGATTTTGCGCTCTCGTTTTGAGTTGAAGTGTTGGCCGTCGCCATCTTGATTTTTCGTCTGCAGAGGAATCTATAGGAAAAGCTCTTTTTTTCTTTTTCAGAGAACAAGTAATACAAAGATTGGACTTGATGCCAAGACAGACTCAGGCTCTACGCATGCTTCAGGCTTTAATACTGTTATTATTCTTCAGAGAGACCCACATCTCCAGAAATTACATTTGTCCTCTCTTTCTATATAAGAACACAAAACTGTGGTCAATACAGATAGCTTCCATTCTGGTCGATCTGAGATGGAAGTGGAACATGATATGTTTAAGTCGCTGTAAATTTAGGTAGAAAACAGATTCAACTATGTTGGTTGCATCCAGTGTTTCTGCTCAAATGAATGTATCTCAGATTAAAGGATGACTCTCTTGTAAATCCCACAGACTTTCCAAACATCCAGGTTTGCCATTCTCCAATCGGAACTATGTCAAAGAAAATGTTGAGAATATGCCTCTTTTAATCCAGAGGGCGTAACAAACTAACCACACATCTTGGAATCATGAGAATTAAACATAATCACTTCCGTACAAACAAAAGTGCACGAGCAATTTAACTAGATCCAAGTAGGCTACATGTGAGAATTGCCCAAAAAGTAGTTTAACATCAAATAAACAGCTCAACAATATGAGTTGACATAATAGCCATTGTCCACATATAAAGCTGGTCTAAAATTGGTGTGATTGCAAATCTATCCATAATTCCCTGGTCATTTTGAGTCCAAAATAATAATACTATTCAGTGCTTTACAGTATGTATCCACAAAGTGTGTTTTCTCTCACTCTTAGAGTAAAAAGACAGAGAAAAAAAAAATCAACATTTATAGTTGCTGAACTCACAGACTCTGCACAAAGTGCTCTTTGAAAAGAGTTCACTCTCACCTCAGGTCACAGTGTGGATTATACATGTGGATGTCTCACATATGATGTGATGTTGCGGTGCAGAAGCGAGAGAGTACCGGAGAAGGATGAAAGTGAGATATCACATCAAGGAGATACATATTTAATCCAGAGCAATAATATATTAATATGTAATATTTCACTCTTGCTCATTTCAAACGCTCGCTGTCATGTTGTACGGGAGGTTTGATATCAGATTTTCCAGCTTCACGAAAAAGTCCTGGAAGTGTATCAGAAAAGGCTGATTTGATATCTTTTCATACGAGTATGTCAGAGGGGTCCGACAGCCTCCATTCCAAAAGCCTTTTTATTTGTACTTCCTTTTTCTTTTTTTCCAATTTAAAGGTACGGAAATTAGATGGAGGCTGCATCTCGCATCCCATCTCGCTCTCTAATTCACCGTGTTAGTGCGACTGTTGAGTTGTTGCTGGATGATGTGATGAATGCAGACAGTCAGGTGAGCAGGAAGCCGGGGGAGAGAGAGACTACTCAGGGGAACGGGGAAGAGAGAGAGAGAGAGAGAGAGAGAGGGGGGGGGGGGGGGGGTGGGTGGAGGGCGAGGCTGTGGACAGATAAAAAGGAGTCGGGAATGAGAGAGAAAGCAAAGTCAAGCGCGGTAGATGAGGCAGAGAGAGGGGGCTATGAGGCAGAGAGAGGCAGAGAGAGGGGGCTATAGATGAGGCAGAGAGAGGGCGCTATAGGGCACGACTGACAAGCTGGAGAGAAGAAAGAGACCGCAAGACGCAGAAGAAGAAACAGAACATGAGCTTTTGGGGTGATATAAAAACACAAGACGAAGCTTAGAGAGGAGGAAGATGAAGAGTGCCCTCTAATGGGTAATCCAACATGTACAGCATCACTGTAGCAGGCGTACAGCACAGTCGCGTCCACTTTGGCTGAAATTAATTGTAAGACAAAAACCTACTTGGGAACAATTATAATGCATTGTTACTGTAGGGTTACAATTTGTTGGCATGGCAAAGAATGTATAGGTTGATCACTCTGTGTGTGTGTGTGTGTGTGTGTGTGTGTGTGTGTGTGTGTGTGTGAGAGAGAGAGAGAGCTAAACAGCTGGATGGCCATGCTCAGAGGTTTGTTCTGTGTAACCTTGGTGAATTGCCTCAAAAATGATTTCTCCAAGATTGACTCTGCAGAGAGAGATTGGGAGGGGGGGGGGGGGGATGATTGTTTTATTATTGTGAGAGTGTATATGAAAGGGACAGTAAGAAATGGAAAATGCGGTAATATTTCAAACACATCTCTGGCTTTTTGCAGTCTTAAAGGCACACTGCACAAATCTTCACAGAAGTCTTGCATTCTCTTGTTGTTCCCCCAGGGAGACTTCTTCCTATAGGACTCAGATCGAGGTCTGTGTCTTTATCTGCCCCAACTGTGCGCCACATCGCTGGGCTGAACACTCACGGTGTATATGTCACTATCTGTATCTGTTCAACCAACAAAATCATCTGTCTCTGTCTCTGTCTGTATTCAGATAGAAAACTGGAATTGGGCGTAGTTCATAAGGGAGGATAAGTCTCGTGAAATTGGGCAAATGTTGCATTTTCTATATTAATTTGAAATCCATTTTCTGTGCCTTCAAAGCATGAAATTGCCTTAACATTGGCATATAATTAATTATACTCTTTGAGGTACTACCCGTCAGCAGGATACTGAGGTCTGTCAAGACCAAAACCTCTCGTCACAAGAACAGCTTCTTCCCAACTGCCATCGACCTCATCAACAAGGCTCGAATAAGGACTCTACCACCCCACACACACACACACACACACCCCATATCCCCTGAGCACAGCCGGCTCAACAACAGGCCAGAATCCCCCCACTGACATGAACCTACCCCTGCCCCCCCCCCTCCCTCCCCATCATCATAAAGATATATTAGACTGCACCTTTGATTTGTTTTGTGTGATTGTCTTTCTGTTGTTTTTGTCTTCAGTGTATTGATGTGACCACTATGCTGCAATTACTTACACTAAATCAAATTCCTTGTACTTATCCTACTGTGGTAATAAAAGTGAATCAGAATCATACTGTAGGCTAATTTTCATCTCTATCAAAAGTTACGATCCCCCCCCCCCCCAGCTAATGGAAAAGATAGCACAGAAAAGTACAGTTATAACTTCTGATTGGCTGAGCACTGGGCAGCCTACAGCTCACCCTCCCTTCTGGCCATGTTCAGGCACAAACACACAGAAGCAGAGCCATCCGCTGCACACAGTGTGGCCATATTCACACCAGGCACACCCTGCAGGGTTGTGTGGAGGTGAAGAACGTAAAGG
>NC_139639.1:21065292-21192792 GCF_964638095.1 Poromitra crassiceps
GGTGCCACTTGGGCACCTCCAAAATCAGATCCCATTGTAGGATGTTAGGTGGAAGCTGGAAAAAAGCTGGGGGTGGGTGGGGGGGGGGGGGGGTGGGGGGGGGGGGGGGGGGGTGGGGGGGGGGGGGGGTGGGGTGGGGGGGGTGGGGGGGGTGGGCCGACATGGCTGCACCTTGCTCTTCATTAGGGTGGCCTCTTCGTGCGTTTTTTGGCAGAGGAGAATTAGAGCTGTGTCTGATTAGGATGGAGAAGCGAGCGCCGAGCCCTTGAAAGCCTAATTGATTAGTCTTGTCTTTTTTCTCCCCCCTTGCTCCCCTCTCTCCCCCAGCCCCCCCCCCAAATAAAGTGAGATGAATACAAATACAGCCGATGCAGGACCACACACCTGTCACCTCTGAGCTGCCAATTTAAGCCGTACGCTCGGCCGCTAACAAGCACGATTGTTGGCAAAGGCGTGCACGCTGGCTTTCGAAACTTTTGTCAGAAAGTTAGGCGTTTTAGCGAGGGAGCGGCATCAGGGAAAATAACTTAGCAAAAGGATAAGAGAGGAAAATGTTTTTGGCATTAAAACGGGAAATGAAAGACATTTGAATGGAATAGCTGCGGCAGGCAGGCAGGCGGGCACGGCTGATTCACCCAGTTTATGTTGTTGTTGTTGTCATTGTGAATAGGACATTGATTCTGGGCACACAGGGACGTAGAGAGCAGCGTCTCTACAGCTAGCAAAATCAGCTGCTTAGCTTGTAGCTGAATGAGCCAGGAGCTTATCGGTACGGACAGCATACTTTTAATGAATAATTCAAGTGAAGACATTGGCGTGTACTGTACGATACCTTCATTAATTCTGATGATGTTATTGCACTCTTAGAAAAACTTGACTTAACCCCCCCCCCCCCCCCCCCTAAAAAGAAGCTACTGTATATCTCAGATGGTGGATAAGTGTAGTAGATAATAGATAACTGCTGCCATTGTGCAAAAGGGTGTCATATTACGCTATGACCTATGACCTGTCACCTGGGAGAATACTTGATGCTGAGAAGTGCTCCGTTCATTTTATGTAATGTTCAAGCAGCTATGGTGCAAGGCAAGTGTTTGATCGCTGTTTCAAATGAATATGCGAACAGCGTTCCATTTCAGTCATACAATTAGGATCCCGATTAAATGGCTTTGCGAGTTGCCTTTAGAGTGTCCCAAGTTAGCAATCAAGGCACATCAAAAACTCACTTTGAAAATAACACTGTCCCCATTTGTTACAATGTAACTGCAAAACCACAATCGCTTCACTCTCACATCATATCAGCTGTCATGTCAGCGTGTTTGCCTCAGCATCTTCCATCCAAATCGTTTAGCAGACACCTTGATACCATGATAATGTGGACCTATACTCATCAAGTGGATGATAACGTTATACTGATATCAAATAACTGGCATTGGATGATTACAGGTTTTTTCCCAATTGTTTACACACTAGCAGGAATGTTAAATACACTCATGCCCCACACATTCTGCAAAATACAGGAACATCTTCTTGCAATTCTAAAACTAATGTATTGCAAAAACACAACCTACAATTCTTTACACTTGGCACAATCTCCATAACTAAAATTATGTTCATGATATGGTAGACTTTGAGCAGGAGACTTTGTGAGCATGGTAGCAAACACTGTCATTTCAGGAGAGACTCATTCTTTAGTGAACAATTATTTATTTACACATGCGCAATAATTAACCGGATGAGAAAAGTATTTTGCGATTAGAATCCATCGTGACGACATCATGATAATTAAGGGGGTAGAGAAGCCGAGAATAGAACAGGGGTCTACTGCACATGTATCAGAGGAAGCATGTGCTAGTCTACGGCTCTCCCCAGATCAGGGGTGGAGCAACGACTAGGACAGCAGGCCAGGGGGGAAGGGTGAAGGGTGTCGAAGCCTCAATCGTTGCCATGGTAATCAACGTCCAAATCAGCGTGGGACGACGTGCTCATAATTCAGGACTGTCCCGGCTTTTTTGGGACCACCCTATCTGTATGAGAGTGATTTTTTTTTTATTGACAGGTCGCCCGGCCAGTGATCACGCAGTTTGCCGATCACAGACTAATAGCAGGCTAGCAGAGCTGCGGCTCTGTGGGAAACCCCCTGGTCTCGCGCGAACTGTGCCAAAACCAAGATGGCAGGGGCCAAAATGTCAAACTAGATGCTTCAAAACGGAAGATCGTAAACCAATGGGTGACATCACACTCACTCCATCCATCTCTATTTTACAGTCTATATGACGGATAACTCACTTTTCCATTGAACAGTTTTGGTCCTATTCTGGCATGGGTATATTGAACACAAAATTCAATTTTGAGAAGACATAACATGTTTTGGTTTCCTTTTGCAAGAGATTTGAGGAATTTAGCATTTCATGTTGGTGTATGCAGTTTTGAGAAAATGAGCTACGGTACAACTTCAGAAAATGTGTTCAAACAATTCCAAAAAGCTGTGAAGCCTTGCCTTCTGAAGCGAACACATTTATATTCACAGGAGAGGAGTTGGGCTGCTTTGCATCAACACTATGCTAATACAAGAGGTCTAATAGCACACACTGTTTGCTTTCTGCTAACAGGGCAGGTCATAATATATAAATCACATGATGTATAGCATAGCGATTATTGTATTTTCCCATGATATCTGCCAACGTTTTCTCTCTCGCTATGAAGGTCCAATAAGCCTCATGTAAGCCCATTGACCACATATCATCAATTATTAACACGCACAGTTAATCTCCCTGTTGTTTGCACTCCAACAAATCATTTTCTTTCTGTCTATCTGGCTGGCTTTCTGTGTCCTCTCCCTGGCCTTTGGCTCCTCTCTGCACACCGAATGCCAATATTTCAGCTTCGTTTTTCAGGTGTCGAAAAGCATCCCACTGAGCTGGAAGGTGACCATCCCTTGTGCCTTTGATCAGTGTGTGTGTGTGTGTGTGTGTGTGATAGAGAGAGAGAGATTGAGTGAGTGAGTGAGAGAGAGAGAGAGAGCAAGAAAGAGAAGAGAGAGATACTGTGTGGTGTGTAGCGTTACCCACATTTAGTTTTGTGAAATGCTCGGAGACACATTGAGAGTGAAAATAGGGCTACAATCAAATCTGCATACAGTAGCATTGTTCAGAAGCTTAAAGTAGATGACTGTACTGTACACATCAATGGCTTTGCAGAGCTGTTTTCTGGAGGAACATCATCATGCATATTTGATATTGCATCACTCTGAGGCAAAATACCCCCAATGAACACTTTGACAAAATAAAACTCTGGGGGGAAGGAACGCATCAATAAATGTGATATAGTGGCGTGCTCTGTAGCTTGTAATAGCCTTCCTCCTTTCCTTGGGAGTCCCGTTCTGACTGCAGAGAGGCTGTTCCTCCACTCGCCAGTAGGAGGGAGCCGCGATGACAGATCTCAGCCATAATGTAAAAACATTGATCCTCTTTCTCCTTGTTTCCCATTCTGTTGCAGAATTCTCCAAAGACGCGGCGCGTCAAACCTGCTTGAAGGGTAATCGATAACAGGTAAGGACCCATGTATTAGGATGCACAGGCGTTTGAATGGAAAATATCCATTTTCTGCTGCATTGTGACAAGAACAAAGAAGACAAATACAGAGCAGCACTTTCATTTTCCAAAGCAGAAAAGAATGAAGAAAGAAAATAAAGTATGAAAAGCAAAAG
The DNA here is from genome assembly GCF_964638095.1 of Poromitra crassiceps. Classification (NCBI taxonomy): domain Eukaryota; kingdom Metazoa; phylum Chordata; class Actinopteri; order Beryciformes; family Melamphaidae; genus Poromitra; species Poromitra crassiceps. The sequence continues at coordinate 21,068,999 of NC_139639.1, forward strand.
TTTGAATGCAGATTGACTGTGACTTGTTTTGTAATTCCAAAGATGGAAGAATTAGCAGGTTGTAACAACGCATTTCTCTACTTGGACATGCAAATAACCCTCCGGCTGACATGCAAATAACCCTACAGCGGAGTCAATAACTTGTCACAAACACACCACTTATATTCATATTAAATCTGCTCAGCGTTGTGGACAAGGCGAGACATGGCAGGTCAATAGAGTAAAAAGGTTGTTTTCTCTTACTACTCTGAGCGAGAAACCACCACTTCAGTAGCAATTTCCAGTTGTATCCCTAACTATATTCTGGAGGTTTTTACAGAGGGGTATATCATTCATAGCCTTATGTATACATTTTATTTTGTTTTATTTCTCAGCCAGAAATCTCCACTTCATTACCAAGCTTTCCAGTTTTACTCCCCCCCCCCCCCCCCCCCAAAAAAAAGAAGAAAAAAGAAACAAGAATTTCGACCCTGGCTTTAATGTTCAGATGTATGCAAATTAGCGCATATTTAAGTAGATACTGCCTCATTTGCATATCTAAGCGCAGAATTTCAGCAAACAATTTGCAATACAAAAAAGAATTGTCTTAAGTAATCAGCTGGGGAAGTGGCATGTCCCACCTTACAGGAATGTAACAGCAGCTGTCATGACATTGGGACAAAGTATGCTGCCATAGACACAGTCATTTATGTGTGCACTGCATAAAGCATTTCCATGTAATAAATCTCTTGCATTGCCATTAAATCCTTTGGCACTGATGGTGTAATAATGATGTTTAGTTGCAGTTTCACGGTGTGATCACAATCCACTGGAAGGTCGCCTCTTTGACGTTGAGTCTCGTTTAATTTGTAATATATATACAAAGCCCCCTGCAGCACATTTATCTGTGATGGAGCGTCTGATAGCGGCTCTCTTTTATTACTCTTTACAGACGCTCTCCTTCCCTCTCTTTAGCCAGTCAGCAAACGTGGGGCTAGGAGCTAATCGCATCATCGTTACATTATGTATTTGTGTTGGCTGAGATTATGCTGCCGTGTATCCCCTATAGCTTCCAGAGGATATCTCTCCGACTAAAGTAAACACACCTCACATGCAGTCCGCCTGGCAAGCGGACACAGACACATGCGCGTAAAGACAAACACGCACACACTCACAACACACAATGTCAACAAAAGCAATCCAATGTAATATAAATGAGATGGCCATTTATGCGACACGGGGTCTTTGACACTGTGTTGGGGAATGTTGAGTTCAGACAGAGTTGATGCACTCTATAGTCCGACTGTCAGCATGCAGAGGCAAATGCTGTGAACGCATGCAGAGGCACTCACACACTGCATAGAGCCATAGCACCTCTCTGAGATAAGCAAGACATAACTGCCATACTCTCAAGGCGTTGTAGGGGAACTAAATAAATAAAAACAAGATAAACAAAAACACTACTTTCGTTGTTACGGTAGATAAATCACGACTTTCATTGTTATGATAGCTGAGCACATGCAGCATTCATCGGACGTGCCATTGTTTAGCAGTAAATAGCTGTGACCTGTAGCTGAGTATGGTCATATGTGTGTGTTTGTTTTGATTTGTTAGCCTAGGTGTTTCTGCGTACAATACACTCATAGGCTATATATATTTTGTAGCATAAAACACTCATGGTTTCTTTCTTTGCAACAACATGCAAGGTATTTTTTTTACCAAAGATAGGAAAAGTACACACATTCGTTAGTAGAAGTACAGTTACTTGTGTAAAACAATACTCTGGTAAAAGTAGTGTGGTCTGCAAGACCGAATTTCAAGACATGAAGACCTCCATATTCTCATATCTGATCAGCCCATGACGTTAGTCAAGTATGATGTCAGTTATGTCGTCAGTTGACGTCAGTTCATCCTAGTATAGCGAGGGTTTTACCTCACCTTCCTCTCTGGTCGAATCATAGCAGCAGCTGGCATCCCGGCTGTTCGTCTCCACTGAGCTGCGCAGGCTCGCAGCCTCGCTCACCCACTGCGTGCGCGTAAGGACTATAAGGACTATACTTTGATTAATAATTTGTGTGATATGGTTTTTCCACACAAAAAAGGTGCACATAATGCGTGAAAGCTGGGAGAGCGCGCGACAAGAGAGACAAACAAATGTTACATCTTTTTTGTCTGTTTAAATACAGCAAGCATGTAAATACGCTACACTATAGCAAGATCAAAGTGAAAAGAATGTTCTAAACGCATCGGCAAGAAAAAAATATAGCCTATCCCTGGATGTCATGATGAGATTAGATTGGTGAAAGTTTGGGCAGAATGATATCGTTTTCTCTCGCTACGTTTTCTTCTCCCCCACTGCACAGGTACAGTAGGATGATGCAACAGCCTCTGAATGACAGGGGCTCAAAACTACAGTATAACAACTTTTTTTTCATCGGTCATTGTGCCTGTCTGACGCGCGAGAGAGAGAGGGAGTGAGAGAGAGAGAGAGGGGGAGAGAGAGTGAGATGGCAGAGGAGAGCTGTGCGTAATTACGCACAAATCCCTGGCGCACTGAATAAGGCCTGGTTTTGAAAAGCGCTAAACGCTAAATTAACACCAGGGGGGAAGATAGCGTTAGGCCGGTATTTAATGCCGAAACGCGCACTGCGCCACGCCTCTTCGGCGTAAAGCGCATTTCGGGGCCTAAAAACATGATGCTATCTTCCCGAGGCAGGCGCAAAGCGCGCTTTTTTTGCGTTTACTGCCAGTTTAGCACCTAAGGCCAGTTCCCTATGTCTGTGAAAACATGACTCACAATAAGCCTTTTTTTATCATGAATGGTGGATTTTCTCAGGACCCCAGGTGCTAATATGATAATGGCCGAGTGTCTGTCACTCATTCCCCCTTGACTGTGGGGGATGCTTTTTACAAGGCTGTATTATTGCCCCCATTATGCTCCTCCACAAAGGACTCACACTGCCATGCTATAGCAATGCAGGGCCAAGATTGCAGGCGGCAGTGCACTCCTATGTAATAACTTTGTTCAGCTGTCCATGGTGCACCCTACCTGCTTCTCAAACAATGGCTCCAGCAGCCAGATTCAATTGGGCCAATTGAACACCACAGAGAAAGAACACAATGTACTGCAGAAATGGTGTTGAAAATGACAATCGCAAAATGCAGCAGTGATAGAGTTCTGTTGATGTCACGTCTTTTATCAAATCAAATTTTACTCTTGTTTTAAATGAGCCTTTCAGTATTTTTCAACCTCTATGCTTTGTCCAGATTGTTATAAATATTGGTTTTAATTCTTCTATGAAGTACATGCATGAAGTACAGACCGTCTCTGACTGTTGTGAGAGAGACTACTACTTATTTCATGTTACAGACAGATGTGCTTTATGTTGAAATTCCAAGAAGGAAGTACCTGGCCTATGCAGGAAAGTAGCTTTACTACGGAAACAAAGTGTGTCGCAAGATGTGGGACGTAAACTCCACCGTTTGTCTCCTTTTTGACTGCAGTATGTTGGAGAAATAAAGGTTCAGTTTGAACAACACCTTTCATTATAGCAAGATGAAGCTTCCACCACTACACCGCAATAAGCGAATCGAAGCAGACTTTTAAAAGTTACACAAAAGTTACTTTCCCTTATAACTAATTACTTTTATTATGCAGTAATTTGAAAGTAATTGAATTACTTTTTGAGAGAAGCAACTAGTAACTGTAACTAATTACTAACACTGCCAATGAATGCCAGATAATCAAATACGAGCCAGCCACCCTTTCTGCCAGGTAACTCCTTCTCCATAGGGAATTTGGTGCTGAATATTTCATAATCTTTTGTGAAGGGCTTAGCAGTAACAAGCCAGTGAGTAATTCCAGGTTTAGGTGACATGCAAACTACAAAACTCATACGAATTTTATTGATAACCTTCCACAGCCAAGAGGATAAAGCAGATACCATTTCACATACAAGGAGGGGAACTGAGAAGGAGACGGTTAGAGACTGACTGCAGCCTCATCCAAAATTACCAGTAGATGGCAATCAGAAGGGTAGTGATGGGAAGGTCAACACAGTCCTTGCATGAAACAAAGTGAATTGTCTGAAAGTTATTAAAGAACAAGAGATGTAATAAGACAAGACAGGTCTTGCGCAACAAGAAAGTGTTGGAAAAGGGCAAGTAAGAATTAAAAGTTTCACTCCATGAAGCAAGTATCAGCATTGACATCCATCAATATTAGGAGTCTGTTTACGAGCTAAAAATCACTATTTGCCATTAATTTTCCAACACAGAATCAATAGCTTTATTCAAAATAAAATGTGTTTGTGACAGAAGATTGTGCTTTCATTCTGTCAACGCTAAAAGCGCATGATTGGCTGGGCTAGTAGAGCCTGTAGTCCGCAGTTTCTTTTACAGTAATGACTCGGCTATATAATTAGATTTTCCAAAGTTATTCATAATTTCTATTGATAGAAGTATACAAGGCAAAGTATAAAAAGGGGGGGGCAGTAAATAAAAGGCCCTTTGTGTTTATCAAAGAAATGATGGTTGGTTTGAAGATGTGTGTCTTTCAGGTGAGGTGGATAACAACAAATCAGTGTAGTCAGAGGCCTATCTCCACTTCATAATGGGCTGGGGAGGGGACACAAAGCAGGGAGTGAATTAGTTACTCATATGCACAAAATAGAAATAAACACACACACACACACACACACACACACACACACACACACACACACACACAAAGGGAACGGGTGGGGGGTATTTCTGATGAAGGTCACCATGACCGAAACGTAAATGCAAATAAACCGGGAGTGAAGTGTCTAAGCAGTCTGCGGACTCTATTTTTTTTACTTTACACCAAGCTAGTAAGACCTCCAGAAGAGAATTAATCTTGGTCCATTCTGACTTGATAGCAGCCTCCACATTTTTTTTGCAGCATTTACACTACTCCAAGGTCCTGTCCCACCTCATCCAAAAGGTGCTCTACTATGTAGTAGAGATGCTCACAAGTCATTTTTTGCATGTCCAAGTCAAGTCTCAAGTCCCTATGGATGAGCGTTCTATCATCTGCTGCATGCCATCTGGTCTGCTTAGAACACTGCATAGCTCAAACTAAGGAATTCAAAGCTGTATTATCCTCACTCCTTTATATATTAGAATACCGTAGCAGCAATGATTAGAGATCACATTAGTAGACATTTCCTCAATGTTAATGCACCCAAAAAATAAATAAAGAAATAAAGAAAAATAAAGATTGTTGACAAGTCCCAAACCTTCAAGTCCAAGTCAAGTCTCAAGTCTTTGAGGACGAGTCTCAAGTCACTGTGTGTGTGACTTAAGTGTGACTCAAGTGCAAGTGTCAAGTCCAAGTCACCATCTCTGCTATGTAGTCCATAACTAAGGTCACTGTCATCTTCTGGGAATCATCATGACACAATGTGTGCTTTGTGGCACCCAGTTGTATCTTACAAACAATGATTGGTACCAAGGGGGGTCTAATGTTTACCAAGAAAACACCCCCCGAGCCATATACCACTGACGGTCCTGTCATCAGTATACCGCAACAGAGACCAACATTGTGTTGGACCAGACAACATTTTCCCACTTTGAGTCATCCAGTTCAGGTCCCCACTGTAGCCTTGTTCTTAGCAGACTATTGTAGCCCATCAGTTTCAAGGTTCAACCTCCTGTGTGTTCTAGGTTGTGCACATCACTGTTGTGAGATGGTATTTGCTCATTTGTGGCTGACTTGTTAGTCTGAACAAGTCTTGCACTCTCCATCAACAAGGTGTTTCTGCCCACAGGACTGCTGCAGGCTGGATGTGTTTGGTTTACACCGTTCTCCGCAAACTCTGTAGTGTGTGTGTGTGAAACTCTTAGGAGACCCATCTGTTTCTGTTTCTTAGACACCATCATGCCCATTCTAACATTTAGTTGAACAGCAAGTGAACCTCCCGACACTGTCGGCATCATTTATATACGCAACTCAAAGAGCAAGTTGTTTGGGTAAAAAACGGATCATATTATATAGGCAACAACTGTAAGCATTCGGAGCCTTGCTGACACCTTGGTTGAGGGGAGGAAAACACAGCGACATCAATATTGCAGACGGAAGCGGAACAGACGCGTATAGGATTGACGTGCGTGTGTTGCAGCAGGAACAGACGCGTATAGGATTGACGTGCGTGTGTTGCAGCAGTGTTCAGACCAGAGGTGACTTCCTGTGTGGAGAAATGACCCGTTGAAATAGCTGCGCTTACCTTCTGCTTCGACAGATGAAGCAACAGCAAGCCCAGTCTTTTTCGTCTGCTGTCTGTACAGAAACAGTGCCCACGGTCATAGCTCCCTATTTTTCGGTGATTAACTTTTTATTGTCCATCTTCACTTTCTACACAGACTTTCACGCATCAGCTATTTTTGACTTGCCATTAGACTCTCCCTCTCTCTCTCTCTCTCTTTCTCTTCCTCTCTCTCTGTCCTATTCATTCGTTCAACTCATATTCATATGGGTGGCAGCAGGTGATGGAAAGACTGAAGTGTTTACTATCAGGTGGTTGCATGTGAATCCAGCTATAAAAAAAAACTTGAGGCAGCCTTGACATCCTGAGAGAACTCGATAGAATGATGTCTGCTGGTTCTCTCACTGCTGCGTGTGACGTGTCGTGTGTGCATCATTTTGGTGTACTGTATTTACTTGCTTTCTCTTTTACTTACTGATAGAGAATGGAATTTCTTAACCATTGTCCTCTGCCATGGGTGAATCTATATGTGTCAGATGTCATGTCATAATGTGTGAGATGTCATGTCATTGTAACTCACTGTAGCATAATTATGTGTATGCAAATATAGCTTATTGATTAGGAAATGCCAATGGAACTTATATTTTTCTCTAACACTTACCTTCTCTCTCTTTTCTGTCTTCTTTTTATGAAGCTTATATATGTATGTACTGATTGAATGATGTTGCTAATAGACTGTAGTATATTTGCATTAGGTCCATGTCTGAAGTAGGTTAACTTGCAAAGGGGGCGGACATTTTCCATTGGAAGTTAAGCTCAGGAATTTGGGAAATTTTGATTTTGATTTGTTTTTCTTGGCGTGTTCCCAATATTCAAAGTTAGAAACTTTCCATGGGAATTACTGGGAATATATTTTTGAACTGATAAAAGACATCAAATTGAAATCTGTTGTTCTAAGCTGAAACCATATGACATGACCTAGTCCTAGCCTATGTTACTACCCAAATTAAATTACTGCATTTTTTAAAATCTTACATTACTGTAGTAAGCATTGCTAAGTGTACGTTAGCCGTACAGCTGTTAAGTTGCTTTGACTCACAATCATGTTATGATCCTACAAATCTATATATAACTGTAAGAGGCACAGGGAGTGGTGGTGAGTTATGTTTTGTGAATGAAAAGCACAAGGTATCACAGCGCTGTGACCCCACACCATGGGTCATGAAACCTGTCTGCAAGTGAATTGAAAAACGACCCCCTGTTGCTCTGCCATTCACCGTGGGCTCCTCAATTTGTGTGCGCCCTTGCAATAAAAACCTCTCCCCCGACTTTTTGAAAGTGACTTTCAGTGCCTAAACATGTAGGCCATGATAATGCCGGCCATTTTCGTAGGGGGGGGGGGGAGGGGGTACTTGGCTTTTTCAATAAAGCTCTGGTGATGCGTTTTGTAATGCATTGGTTATACTTCACAGTAAAAAGCCATTCTGCTCCTTCGCCAGCCACTGCACTTCTCCCTAAATTGCCTTTTCTCCAACTGCCATTCGTTATGCTTTCCACTCCGCTGCGCAGACATGATTTATTTATTTTATGAAACAACAACCACGTCACCCCCTACCTTCCCACAAACTGATGGAGGGATGGAGGGATGGATGGATGGGTGGGTGGGTGGACGGATGGAACAATGCACAGATCAATGGGGAGAGGTAGGAAGTTAACGTCACATATACCCTTTGTTGTGTATTAGCCAAATGTGTCGCTTCATATAAAAAGACACAGAAGGAGGGGATAAGTGGAGGGGGGAAAGGAGTGGTCCCGGGTTACTGATTCCCATTATGTGAAACTCAATTTTGCCTCCTGCTTCTCTTTTATTTGGTGCCATTATGGAGCGCGTGTTTGTCTGCTGGCAGGGAAATAGGCCTGCTTTGTTTAGACTAGTGTCAGCTATAATGAAAAAGCACCATCAACTCAGAATGGGGCCCTGTGCAGTGTCCCAGCAGATAATAACTATTGATTGGTAGCCGGAGACGAGGAGAACGACTGAAACAGCACAGAAAGAAAGACAGAGCGGGGAGTGAGAAGAGGGATCAAACATCCCCCCCCCCCCCCTCCTCACACCAATTATATAAAATCAAACTGCTATTGCAAAGAAACAATCCAAAAAAACAGTTTTAGATTTTTGGGGGGAGTCCCGGAGTCATCATTCACACCTCTCATCAACGACAACACCACCCTCACACAGTAACCCCTCTCTCTTCTTTATATGATTCTAATCCGAAGTGAGGAGCAGGGAGCTGACTCCAATTTCTTTGGGCAGACCCTTATCCCCGCACCTTTAACCTGGCATCCCTGTATCCCTCCAGCCCTCCATTTCTCTACAGCCGCACCTCTGCCCCTTATTTTAAGAACTGTCAGATTCCTACTGAGCTGCACACAGCCATCGCAAAAACTCCACTCAATATTTATACCTGGGAGTGAGAGAGAGACAGGTGTAGGTGGTGTTCGCATCCCCTACTGACTTAGACTCGACAACAACAGAGGTATTGTTATGAACTTGAAACATTAGGGGCTTAATTAGCCCAGACCCGAAATCGTTGGATGTTCACCCGATAATTGCACCATTTTCCAGTTATTTCAGAGTAAAATGAATATAGGATGTGATACGCTGTGCTCTACCAAAAGGTTCTGGTCAGGTGGCGACTGGAGGCTGGCTTTCACAACATGAAATCAAAATAAACAAAATGAATGCAATCTGTGTTCTCATTCAACCTTGTTATTCTTTTTATTGTCATTGGCCCTAAATCAGATGCAGGTCTAATACAATATGAAAAAAAAAAATCAGATGCAGGTCTGATTTTTGGAATGCAACCTCAGTCTGAAAAGTCATATGACCCGTATCAGAATTCATGTGACTTTTACATGGGGCGGCTGTGGCTCAGGAGGTACAGTAGAGCGGGTCGTCCACTAATCAGAAGGTTGGTGGTTCGATCCCCGGCTCCTCCAGTCCGCATGTCGAAGTGTCCTTGGGCAAGACACTGAACCCCGAATAGCTCCCGATGGCGGTGCCAGCACCCTGCATGGCAGCTTGCCGCCTTCCGTGTGTGAATGGGTGAATGTAGGCACATTGTAAAGCGCTTTGGATAAAAGCGCTATATAAATGCAGTCCATTTACCATTTTACCATTTTACATCACTCTAGTCCAGATCGACATTCGTCACAATTCAGCGCTGGCGGGAGTTCAGGGGCGTTTCTACGGGTGGGCCTGGGTAGGCACAGGCCCACCCACTTCTTGCCCTGGCCCACCCAAAAAAAAAATATATTTTTTTTTTGTAATTTGTTGTTTTCTAGAGGAAAACTTGCTGCTGCCTTGCTAGCTAATGGTTTTGTAGCTTAAAAACGCAGGGCACATCATCTCCAGAGTCTAATACATGACGACTTCATGAGAGTCATGCAATTGCCCCACCAATTTTATCCAGGCCCACCCAACTTTATCCAGGCCCACCCATAATTGAATTTCTGCCTACGCCCCTGCGGGAGTTACGCGGTGACTACAAACATGGAAGACAGCTGCAATGGAGGGAGTCATTGGAGGAACGGTGAGGTGTTAGACCTCAAATATTTCTGTACAAGCAAAACCTGAGGGGTCGTATCGTAACGGTCTGTTTGAAAGCATATCAACAGAAAAACGTGGCTGCAGTGTCAGAGAAAAGTTAAGAGCAGTAAAGCCAAGTTTAAAGAAGCTAAAGACTCAAACCAATGATGCGCTCATGGTCGCATCACCTGCCCGTTTCATAGTGAGCTTGACCGTGTTTTGCGTGATAAAGCTACGGTGACATCTTTGTTGTTGTTCTTTGCACATGTGGGTCACTCAGTTCAGGACTGTGACCAGTTCACACTGGGATCTGATATTGCCCACATTTAAAAAAGAGCCAAACAAAACAAAATTGAATTGAGCATTAAGGTTTGCGGTGTGAACGTAGCCTTAAGGGCTCCATTTTGAAGTAAAGAACTCTCCTCTTCTCTGCCTACTCTCAGCTGTCTGTCACACTCCTCATCTCCTCTGCTCTCTCCTGTCATAAAAATCTGGTCATAAAAACGATGCAATCAGCATCTGACAACCAAAATCTAACCAACTCTATTTTTTAATGTCCTGATTAGAATATAAACACGTTATTTATCAATTTACTTTATACATGGACTTTACCAATTATTTGAACACACCAACCAATATCAGATTATACAAAATCAAACCATTAATGCACTGTTCCATCCCATAGGGCACACATGGGCAAAATGTGGCCCCAGGGCCAGACCTGGCCCCTGGACCATCTCAATCCGGCCCCCAAGGTCCTCAAAGAAAAACAAAACAACCCCCAAAAACTCAATAAAAGGCAGAATTATGTGAATAAATCTCATCTGCTACAGCCATTGGATTTGTATCACTATCATATCAAGAGATTACTGAGAAATTACCAATCACAACGGGAGAGAGGGTTAAAAATAGGGAAACTCCCGCGAAAATCTGGTGTTGGCAGGTATGATCTCCAATGTGTGGCCTTTGATGTATGTCAGTATGGCCCTCTGTTGCCCCTCCCCTGCCATAGGGGCTAAATAGTCATCAGTGCTCATTATTCCATCTAGGCTGACAGTCGTCACAAAACACAGCAACACTATTGCCAGCTACAGGCCAATATGGAGTGCAGCAACACATATACTATTGCTACAGTATTTACTTACGGCAGTGTAATCAGTGGATTCTGTGCTCCACCTGATAACATCTATCTTGGCAACCTCATCCCTTCCTCTGTTGTGCTCTGGTTGCTCTTTCAAGTTCTCTCTGCCTCTCTGTCTGTCTGTCCGTCCGTCTGTCCGTCTGTCTGTCTGTCTGTCTGTCTGTCTTTCTCTCTCCCTCCCTAAGAGGCAGTGGGATTCTCACGTCCTGACTCATCTGCTGCTATAGCAACATCTCCCCCTCCTCTGCCTTGCCTTCAACCTATTTCCTTTTGAAAAAGCTTCTTATATACATAGCCTTTAAGTCTTGCCTCAGTGAATTAGCTATAGCTACCAACTCCCAAATACTGGGACTGAATACCAATAGAATCTCCAGAAAGGTCTTTGAGGGGGATAGGACGATAAACGGAGCATAGGGACATGCACGACATCGTTGTAAGAGCCGGGTTTGAAATTTTCTTTAACAGACAACAAACCATAGATATTAGTGTAGTGAAAGACATTATTTTTCAGTAAGTAAAGCCATGTGTGCCAAATTTTGTACGATTCGACCAAAAGGGCGTGCCATAAACACAAAAAATGGGCGTGGCCTAGCACAAAAAAGGCCATAACCACATCTGTTTGTCCAATGATCGTGAAACTTGGTAGATATATCTATATATCAGATATATCGAGAGATCCGGGACTATTCATAAAACATTCAGGGCTGCAGCCCAACTAACGATGCTGTTGTCCCCCAATACTAAACTTTTGTCTCATCTCGACTGTTTGTCAAAATAACCTGACAATTATTAATGTGTTTTGTTTTGTATTTGTATTGAGCGCACTTATAGGTAATATCACCATGATTATACATTAATTTACAGTGTAATGTATACTGTATATTCCAACTCAAAAGGTCTTCAAAGTGACAGAGATACAATCTATTAGTCAACAACAAAGTTTGTTTTTGTACGTGACTATACTATACCGATAGTACTCATATATTTTGGTCAAAGAAAATTCTAAATATGAGAAAATTGGTGAATGCAGGAAGTTCTCTTCAATTGTGTTCGTAATGAGTGGTTCTTCCATGAGGCCCATTGACTCTTCAGCTCATCGACATGAACACAGTCAGCAACGGCACAACCCTTTTTTGCTCTAGTTCCCTTAATGAGTGTTTGCTGTCATTGATTTTCCATCCTGACAGCCCCCTGCATGTGCGTCTGTATTGATCTAAGTGCTTTTCATATGTAGATACCAGGTGAAGGTGTGAAGTGTTAAACAGGTACATGTATGATCTCTGTTGGTCATGCTTACTATGAGTGAAACGGAATTTGCAAGCCGTTTTGCATGGTTTCACATCACATTGTAGCAAATCAATCTTTTGAAATCAACACTAACTGTAATCAAGTCGTTTTGTGCAGTGGTCCAGCTAACGGCTAGCAGTAGGCTCTCTGTGATTGATTAACTGCGTTTATAAAAGTGACTTTCTCATCAGAATTTTCATTTTTCATTACAGTTTATTTTATTACCAACAGTGGTGCTTAACAAGGCATTACCTCAAATAGTTTTAGAAAAACATTTATTCATTGCAATAAAGCCATTTAGTGGATTTTGTATTCAGAAATATCTATACACCAAGCATGAGGTGCTGTTGATCATGCCTCTGCTTCATACAATTTGAATGGGCCTTAAACCCATGAGACTAGAATTATTTGTTTTATCCTTTTTTCTTGTTTTAATTTACTGATGATTTTCTTTTCTTTGTCTATTGGTTTTCTTGTTTCCTTCTTGTTTCTGTTATATTGTATTGTACGGATTATTATTACCATATTTGGTTTTCTGAGACCTTGACTATGCCCATCCAGGGTTTCCTGTCTACCTGCACATTATTATGTTTGAGCATTCTTTTTATCTGTTTCTGTATTTTATGTATGCAAATAAATACAACTAAAACTAGAAAAGTGCACACACTCAGTAGAGATCTCCGCCAGGCACCGCTATGCCTAAAGCCCATCTGTTTCACCATTCCTCAACAGCCCTCAATGATGATGTCATCAGCGATGTCATCAGTGATGTCACTGAGCAATTGTGATATCATCATAGATGCTGCAGCTGGTGGAGCATCAGAAAGTGGCTGTCCATGGCTCTGTCAGCATTGGAGTAAAGGCAGAAACAAGCCGCTAATTACTCACAGAGTAATAAATCAGCTCTCGATCCGACTGTCCGTGGATGCGGGCATACAAAAAGGAATAAGTACAATCTGTAATTGGAATAACAGATGTGCTGCTCTTCCGTGAACCAATGACATCACTGGTTCACGGAAGCTGTGTCAGATAGAGCAGTAAAAAAAAACGATGGTTGTTTTTCACTCTACGATTTCGTATAAAAATATGGTTGAAAAGTGGCAAAGTGTTCCTTTATCACAGAGCTCATCAATGCGCTAGATGTTTATTTCCCTGATTCATGGCACGTTTCACAGCGGTGTCAGCAGCAGCAGACAGTCCCCATGGCGCTCCCTCCCCGGTCCCCCCTCCTGCCCAGGTGTATGGCCCCGGGCCAGGGTCGAACCACCAGGCCACCTGCCCGTCTGCTTGGCTGCTGCGAATCATCACAGGGTTCACCAGGGCCACACCACTTGTTAAGGAGCCGTCTGTCGGGGAAGCTGACACCTTCACGGTGCTAAAATCAGCCAGTGCGCTCCCTCCGCTCCTTCTGTCACCGGTAAAAATCGGTTCCCTTCTCTGCGAGCCGTGTCAGAACGCGCGGGGGGAAAGGGGGGGGGGGGGGGGGGGGGGGGACCGGCTGGTGGAAAACCTGTGCAGGCAGCCATGTGTGGCCACATCCATGTCAAACGTCCTTCCCTGAGAGGCGTAACTGTGCCAAGGGATGGACGCAAACTGTCCTTATGCAAAAGCTGGGGGCAGCAGGTGGCAAATCTCAAATGGCACGCCACTCCTGTTGGCCTTTTCTTCAGTCTTGCTCTGTACATAGAAATGAGGCTGCAGGTCCACGATGCAGGACAGGGACCCAGCAGGGGAAGAACCACTTGGCCAGAATCAACAGCCACAGGGCAGCGCTGTCTACAGCTGAGCCGCTCCTCTTTCTCCACATACAGTACCCGATGTAATTGGATGCTCAGAGGACATCTGAGCCCCACGGTTACTAATCATACCTAATGTTTTCTGCAAGTCTGATATCATGCTGATTGAATCAGAGTTTGGAAGACATTTCTAACTCAACAAGGACACACACATGCTCACAACATCCCAGCTCGGCTCTGTCCACAGGTTGCGTGATCAAATACATTTCTGTTTAACTACCGTAAATTCCGGACTATAAGACGCACCGGTCTATAAGCCGCACCTTCAAAGGTGACTATTTTTTTCTTCTATAAGCCGCACCGGACTATAAGCCGCGGGTGTTTTGATGTTTAATTACCATATGAGAGGCTTCGTGCACAGAGGGGATTGTCGGGAAATAGATGGCTGTTTGGGGAAGCTCCCATTTATTAACATTTCAACAAAACAAAAGTCAGGTCACTAATCCCCAGACAAAATCACACATTGTGGTATTTTTTGTTTTTTTTACAGTGCACACAGTGTCCGCGGTGTGGTGAAAAGAGGGCAAGAGAGGAAATTAAAACAGAAGTGGATTTATAGTTAGAAAGAGTGCTAAAGAAGAGAGAATTCCGTTTTTTATTTTTTTATTTTAGTTACTCACAGTACTATTGACCAGTCCAACTCAAAAGATATTCGGCAGTTTCACTTTGAGCTCTTGTTCCGCCGCTGTCCATCAATGGTTATGACGAGTCTCGCTGGGTACAGTACGCCAAAGCGATATCCATTGACTCGATGATGCTGTTGTATGTTGCGCGTTTCTGTTGCACCAACGCGGACGGTGAGGGGCTTCTTCCCCGCAGCCTGGAGGATGAGTTGACGGTCGGGCCAGCGGAGTAGGCAGATGAAGATGGCCCTCGGTGGCAGGCCGGGGTCTGGACGTGGCCGAGGCGCCCGGTGTGCGGGAGAAAGGAGGAGGAGGAGAAACCGCCACCTCCACAGCCAGCCACCTCACACACCCCAACTGTTTAATAGTGCCCGGCTCGCATGCCTCTCGGTCGGCTGGCCGGACAATATGCACCCCGCTGCACCAGCAGCTTCGGGAGGTTTTCTCACTGTGTTCGGGACTTCGGCTCTAACTCGGCCAGATGGCTGGACACGAGTGAAACTCTTCACGGTTGCATTATTTTCTTTAGTGAGTGAGTGGATGGACTTCTGCACGTTTTCAAACTTGTTTTCAAGCTGCTCAAAACCTCTGAGCGATGTCGGACTTAATCGATAGTGTTTCACGGAGTAAAAGTTTAGCCCAAGCGGTGTATCTCCAGCCTCCAGCAGGTGAGTCATTTCCTCATTCATGGCGTGATTGCTTCGTCTTTTTCTTTCTGCTTACCTGTGTTGTGTTATGTTATGTTATGTTATGTTGTTAAAAGAGGGCAAGAGAGGAAATTAAAACAGAAGTGGATTTATAGTTAGAAAGAGTGCTAAAAAAGAGAGATTTTTTTTTTTTTTTGGAAAAAATCCATAGATAAGACGCACCGTTATATAAGCCGCAGGGGGCAAAAAAGGCCAAAAAACGGGAAAAAAGCCGCGGCTTATAGTCCGGAATTTACGGTAGTTTTTTTTTCATGCAATAAACTCAGCAAAATAATAAATGTTTTACTATTTTCACAACTGTTACCTCGCAACTCTGCTATTCTGTTAATAATCTCAATTCCATTTTTCAACCCAGATTTCCTCTTCCTTTGAGCTAGAGTCCAAGTCAAGTCTTTAGTCACAAGTCCAAGTCCAGTCTCAAGCCTCTTATGGATGAGCGTTCTATTATCTGCTGCATGCAATCCAGTCTGCTTAGAACACTGCCGTTCGTGACAGGGCTGGGGCAGAAGTAAGGCAGCAGGTTAAGTACGTGGCAGGTGAACAGAGAAGTGGAGAGAGAGAGTAGGGACAGTGGGGCTACTGGGCAGAGAGAGAGATAGACTGAAACATTGCTTATTCATCACCAATGACATCATAGCAACAACTATGACATCACCCACCTAATCTGCTCAGCCAGGAAGGATGACATCATTGATGATATCATCGCTGATGACATCACTGATGACATCATTGCTCGAGTGACATTGCATCATTAGGTAATTAGGGCAATTACGATGCTCTTTAGGCTATACATGGGGCAGAATTCAAAATACTATCAAAAATTCAGTTTTTGACATAGAATTCTGAGATTTTGCACACTTCTACTAGTGTGACAGCAAAATCTTGTCAATTCTTTTTGTGAAGATTCAAGCTTTATTTAGCTAGAATTTGCAGTAGCTGTTTAGAATACCGTTTACAGTAAAAGATTTTGATGCACTGTGGGCTAAATTTTTGATCAATAGAAAATCTGTGAATTTTTTGTGTAGGACAGTCTAACGATGCAGATGCTGAAGTTTGGTGTCGTTTGAAGTCGTCGTCTTTGGACTTCATAATTTGACAAGAGTTTCTCCTCACTTGGGCCCACATCTCAGTGAACGTTGCAAAGCCGTAGCACGTATATGCCTGATTTGTTTTGAAAATTTGTTGAAAATTTTGAAACTTTAGGCGGTCGCTGTAGCGCCACCATCGCGTCTACTATAGTTTGGCATGGTACTGGATCTTTGTGCAAAGTTTGGTTTATTTACAAAAGTTCATTTTTCATTGATAACAGTAATGTACAGTTTGCTGACGTCACCTAGTACTATCAAATTTCTACCCCATTTCAACCAATCATATCACGACATGCAGCTGTCAATCAAATCTTCATTTCAGGATAATTTTCTCTTCCAAATGAAGTAGAAAATGGCGCCTAGTGCCTGTCATCTGGCAGAATTCCTATGCCATAAACTAACTACTAACTTGGCCAATTGTTAGAAACATGAACAAAAAACAAAAACTATAATCTCTAAGAATGCAAAGAAATGTACCTGGCTCGTTAAAACGCGCATTCCAGGGATATTGTATTTACAGCAGCGATAATGGCGCGCGCATCCGAGAGCTTGGTTGTCAGGGGTCGCACTTCGGAGATTCCAGGCCGACGTGCTGCACTCTCCGCTCGGCAACACGAAGGCAGCTGGCTGCCTGCGGCTCGCTGAGCTCCACTCAGCCACTAACCTCCCGTCAAAAGGCTCTTCCCGAGGGGAGCGCCACAACACACTGAATCCCACTCGATTTGGAGGCGGAACACGTCAGGATTGGCCAAAGCCCAATCCAGTCCCCAGAATTGTCAAATAAAATCATCGACATGATACTATGACCCGCCTCTCAACCTGTCATCTTAGACACTATGTTTTCAGTCTGAAACGGACTCATATGCACGTGACGAACGGGTTCAGTTCCACTTTAAGAAGAAGAATAATGGCAAATACAATAAGTGGCCCTGCCGCTTCGCTGGCCCGGCCACTAAATAAGTGGCCCTGCCGCTTCGCTGGCCCGGCCACTAATTATCACCCAGTCCTCCTAGGGCATACAGCTGTTCCTCATTTCGCCCGGCCACCCCGCTGCAGCACCAGCGCCACACCGCCACCGAGGCAGCAGCAGCACACTGATACCAGCAGTAGAAGTGATTTTTATTTTAAATGACAGTATTACATTAGCTATCAAAAGTGATCAAATTGCATAGAATAGTCTTAATGTGTGATTTGGTTAAAGAGATGGGGATGATGTCATCAGTCAGTGGCGTTTGGATGCTCAGTTGATGGATTGTGGGGCATGACATCATCAGTGGTTATGACATCATCAGTCAGTGGCATGTGCATGCTCAGTTGATGCGTGGGTCCCGTCTCTAAAACTTCTCCGACTTCCAAAATTCACAAAAAGGTCCCACTATAAACCATCAATCTGGGTTGTTTCACCTTTGAAAAATGCTTCCGCCAGATTAAAGAGAACACATTACGTGATGACATCACGTAATGTAAACAACATCACAGTGATGTTTACTGTTTTTTCTCTAAATGTGCACGTTGGTTATTTTCCGTAGCCGTGCCTAGTGGAGATCTGCACTCTACTGAGTGCACTTTTCTAGTATAAGGTTCTGACATCATCAGTGGGTATGACATTGGTGGTGTTTGCATGCTCATTGGTGGTTTGTTTTTGTGTGACTCGCCGCACCACCCTCCTAGCCTGGTAAACCAGCCCGTCACCTGAACTCACATTTTATTTTGTTCTACCAGACCGTCTGGCTTCCAGCTTTCACCCAGTGTTTGCAGTGGGTGGGTGTACCTGCCTTGATAGCCAATCAGCGTTATTGGATCCAGTCAAATCCAATATCAATCAGAACAGCGAAAACATCTTTTCCGCCGAGAAACTTCACTGTTGCATACTCCTGTACAGGACACCCCGGCATTCCGAAATGTCGGCACTCCGAAATACCGACATTCCGACAAAATTGTCAGAATGGAGATCTGTTTCGCCATTGCGAAAGAACCCTAACCCTAACCCGGGGGACCGGCTGGAGCTAACCTCTCCCAGCCCCCACGTCTAAACCTAACCTAACCTCTCCCACCCCCCATGCCTAAACCTAACCTCCTGCAGACCCTAACCCTAAACCTAACCTCTCCCACCCCACCCCCACGCCTAAACCTAACCTCCCCCAGAACCTAACCTCTCCCACCCCTGTAGGCTAAATAACTCAAGATGCTATGTCGGAAAGGTGGACCTAATATCTTTCGCAATGGCGAAACCTTTTTTGGAGATAAAAAGGGCCGCCTCTCCGAAAGCATAGAAGTCAATGATCGGAATGCCGACACTTCGGAATGGCGAGAGGACCCCCTCCTGTACTTGCTTAATTGTTGTTATTGAGTCTATTTCTGTAATAACTGCACTTTATGGCTGTTTAAACTCGACGAACGTTCGAGGGGACAGCCACGGAGTCAGCCATTACTGTTTTGCCAGCGGCGTTCCTGATTGGACGATTATGTCAACTCCGAGGCGGTTCGCTGATTGGCTATACTCTCCCTTGGCTGAAAAACACGTGAGAACCTCTGGGCTAGAGGACTTTGTAATTTCTGAAACCACCCTCACAGGGGGGCCGGATGTTCTTGTAGAACTAAATGAAATGTAGTTCACATAACCGGCTGGTTTACCAGGCTACCACCCTCCCCCACCGACCTATATTAGGTATGACATCTTCATTGGGTATAACATCATCAGTCGATGGCGTTTGCATGCTCAGTTGATGGATTGTGTTCCTGTGGGTCGCCGCCGCCGCCCTCCCCCTGCCGCCCTATTATATATTAGGTATGACATCATATGATGTCGGTTATGGTCATCTTCAGTGAGGTCACTCGAGCAATTGTGATGTCATCGGCTGCTAGCGGCCACACCTGACTGGATGGCCAAACATACCAGGTGCTTATCTTTTCTTCAGTCTGTCCATCGGGTAGGAGTTGTCTCTCAGGCCGAGACGAGTTGGTGAAACCCCTGGGCCCTGAGATGCTGAAGCTGATCTTGTTTCAGCTGCCATGGAGATGTGTATGGACATGTATCCTGCTGGATGGTCCTCATTTCCCCAGTAGACCTTGAGGCTTGTGCAGCTGCTGGAAGGAGCATGGAATAAAATCTTGGAGCTGTCACACAAGAGTGGGTAGAGTGGGTCATCCACTAATCGCTTTGGATGAAAGGTCGGTGGTTCGATCCCCATCTCCACACTCCAAGTGTCCTTGGCCAAGATACTGAACCCCAAATTGCCCTGATGGTGTCAGCACCCTGCGTGGTAGCCTGCTGCCATTGGTGTATCTGTCTGTGTGAATGTACCTACTGACTAAAGCACTTTGCCAAAGTGCTGTCAGTGCTTTTATCCAAATTGGATAAAAGCGCTACAGTATATAAGTGCAGGCCATTTACGAATACTTGCCTCTACAGTAAGTAGGATATTTGGGCCCCCAAACTTGCTTAGGGCCCTCAGATGTACATGGCTGCTGCAACCACAGTGACACATGAAACCAGAACAAGAAAGTTACATGTCTCCTTTGGAGAGGATGAAACTCTAGCCTTGGTTCTGTTTGCTTCTGCAGCATCTGTTTTGTTTTGGGGGGGTTGGTCGCCGTCTGGCTGTATGGGTGCAGGTATGCCTTGGGTGGATTGGGTTTCTTTGGTTTGTTCGCGGTCTGGCTGTATGAGTGCAGGTATGCCTTGGGTGGATTGGGTTTCTTTGGTTTGTTCGCCGTCTGGCTGTATGAGTGCAGGTATGCCTTGGGTGGATTGAGTTTCTTTGGTTTGTTCGCCTTCTGGCTGTATGAGTTCAGGTATGCCTTGGGTGGATTGGGTTTCTTTGGTTTGTTCGCCTTCTGGCTGTATGAGTTCAGGTATGCCTTGGGTGGATTGAGTTTCTTTGGTTTGTTCGCCGTCTGGCTGTATGAGTTCAGGTATGCCTTGGGTGGATTGGGTTTCTTTGGTTTGTTCGCCTTCTGGCTGTATGGGTGCAGGTATATCTTGGGCGGATTGGTTTTCTTTGGGTTGTTCGCTGTCAGACGGTATGGGTGCAGGCATGCCTTGTCCTCCGGTGGCAAAAGAGATTACCAACAAAATGATCATAATCTTGTTTTGTTGATAGGTCTTCAGGACACTATAGGATGGTAGGGTGTGGGTTGTCATTGTGTAGCTTTGAGGGAATACCAGCCTCACACCACTTATATAGCCTCAGCCGGGAAGGGTTATGACATCACTGATGATGTCACAATGTCTATGATATCATTAACCCAGCCAGGAGTGATGTCATAACTCAAACACCACAATATCTGGCATCATTAGCTCAGCCGGGAGGGGTTATGCCATCACTGATGATGTCATAGCCCGGACCGCAAGTGCTTTATGACATCACCAATTATGTTACGGTCCACGACGCCACCAAGGATCTTCGCAGTTATCATAAAATAGACAGATAAATCAAACCTTTCTAACAATCAATGACATCACAATTGCTGTAGTGACATCACTGATGCCATCATCACTGACATAATCACAGATGACATCACAATTGCTCGAGGGACATTATTGATGGCATAATCACTGACATGATCACCGATGACATCACAATTGCTTCAGTGACATCACAAATAACATTCTCACTGATGACATCACTCACTGATGACATCATCAACGATGATGACATAAGATGTCATCGGTGTGACATCATTGGCACCCTGGCCACCATCAATTGCGACCTGGCCTCTTCTTTTCCTTTTAGCTGCAGCCAGCATGGCCAGGAGGAGCTCTATAAGTCACTCTGTTTGTGGGGTGGTTGGTTGGTCCACCAAAAGATGTTGGTCCACAAAAATCTGAATTTTGCATAGCGGTGCACAATAGATGATAAATTTTGGAGCAAAAACCACCTACCGACAGGTGCCGTGGTAACCCTGGAACTGAGGCAGCCACCCACATTCCTTTCCCCGTGACGACGTCACTTCCACCCAGATTCCAGGAGGCCACTCCTTCGTTCTTCCAGCCCACTGAGGACGTATTATTCGAAGCTCCGTGTGCTAACTTAACGTTTGCGCTCTAGCCGAGCTAATTCCGTCTTGGTAGCATCCAGGACAAGCCCACCGTCAACTGTCGGTCGGGAGCTCTCGTATGGACCACGCCCCCGGACAGTGTCCCCGCATATCAGTGTGCGGTCGGGCTCGAAAGAGGACTTCGTCCCCGCAGTCCTCCCAGCCCGCCAAAGTCACGTGGCGGGAGGGTTACTCCGATCCGGCGCACCCACGGGGTGCGTCAGTAGTCGGGGTTTGCATAGGGGATGTTCTCCCGGCATGCCCAGCATCTACGGAGCTGGCCATGCGGCGGGTGGGCGCAGCCTCTCACGCCCTGCTCCCCCCATTTTCTCCCCCCATCGGGGCATCGGATCAGGTCCCGGTGCCACATGACCAAAGGTGCGGTTTCCGCTCCTTCTGGCTACGAGAGACCATCGTTGTCCGACAGGCTCAGCGACTGGGAGCTCCTATGTTCTCCGACGCCATGTTTATGGCGCACCCTTCGGAAGGGCTACGCTCTCCAGTTTGCCAGACCTCCACCCACGTTCGACGGTGTCCCCGATTCGGCCGTGGAGGGGAGGTCCCTGGACATACTCCGCAAGGAGGTTACTTCGCCAAGGGGGCGATTCGCTCGGTCCCCAAGGCAGAGATGTGCTCGGGTTTTGGGTACTTTGCCGTGCCCAAGAAGGACGGTTCCATGCGTCCAATTCTGGACCTTCGGCGTCTCAACAAGACGCTGAGGAAGTTCCATTTCCCAATGCTCTCTTTCCCCCGCCTTTTCAATGCGTTGAGGCCGGGGGATTTCTTTACTTCTGTGGATCTGAAAGACGCGTTCTTCCATGTCCCCGTGGTTCAGAGCCACAGGAAATACCTGAGGTTCTCCTTCCTGGGAAAGGCTTACGAATTCTGTGTCCTGACATTCGGCATGTCTTTGAGCCCACAAACCTTCACGGTGTGCGTGGAGACAGCCCTGGCTCCCCTCCACGCAAGTGGGATTCGCGTCTTCCTCTATCTCGACGACGCTCTCATAGTGGCGGACTCGAGGGTCCGTGCCATGGAACACACCAAGATGGTGACAGATCACCTGCAGACCCTGGGGTCTGCAGGATCAGGGGGATCGGGGGAAACGGACGGACGGGCTTGTCCGTCTACTAACTGTTCAACTGTTTAACTGTTAACTGTTTAACTGAACCGGCAGAAGAGTTGCCTCATCCCAACGCAGGTGGCGACCTTCCTGGGGCTCAAGCTGAACTCTCGGGCCATGCTGGCTGGCCCACCTTTCGCCAGAGCAACACGCTCGCACAGTGCGGACGGCAAAGACACTAAGTCTGTGTCCCTCCGTGTCAGTGCATCAGTGCACAGTCATGTTGGGGCTGATGGCCTTGGCATGTGCTCCCGCTGGCGAGGCTACACATGTGCCCATTCCAGATCTGGTTTCTCAGGCATCGCCTGGACCTGGCCAGGGACCGTCATCGCAGGGTTCCTCTGACATGTCTGGCCCAGCGTGTGCTGGCCATATGGGCGGACCCCCGTTACCTCTCGAGGCACTCGGTTGGGCCCGGTCCCGCTCAGGTTGGTCATTCGCACCGACACCTCCCTCTGGGGATGGGGTGCGGTTTGCAGGCGCTTTTCGGCGAACGGCCGGTGGGGAGCTCAGGAGCTCCGCCACATAAACGTGTTAGAGCTGGAGGCGATTTGCTGGCTCTGGTTCACTTCCAGCGGCTCATGCATGGGCGTCATGTTCTGATCCGCTCGGACAATACAGCTGCGATCGCCCACCTGAACAAGCAGGGCGGTGTGTGGTCACTTTCGTTTTCAGCGGTTCATGTGCCAGGCCGGCTGAATTTCAGCTGTTCCACCCTCAGGTGGTGGAACAGATTTGGGCCAGGTTCGGCCGCACCCACGTCAATCTCTTGGCATCGCGGCGCGCGACGCACTGCCCACTGTGGTTCTCCATCCAAGAGGACAGCCCCCCGCTGGGTCATGACACGCTGGCACACGCATGGCCCCGGGACGGGTTCTATGCGTTTCCCCCGATCCCCCTGATCCGACAGGTGTTGGACAGGGTGAGGGAGCAGCGCCTACGGCTTATTTTAGTGGCCCCCTTTTGGCCCAAGCAGATATGGTTTGCGGACCTGATCTTGGCGCAAGGACCGCCCTGGGTGTTGCCATTGCGGGCGGATCTTCTATCCCAAGCGGAAGGGGAGGTACTCCACCCCTCCCCCAGCAGGTGGAAGCTAGCAGCCTGGCTCCTGAACGGGACCATTTGCTAGCCCAGGGCTTGCCCGATAATGTGGTGTGCACTATTCAGAGTGCTAGGGCTGCTTCAACCCGCTCTCAGTACACGTACAAGTGGCGGGTCTTTTCGCGTTGGTGCACGGACAAAGGCGTGGATCCAGTGAACTGTGGTGTGCGGCCAGTTCTCTGTTTCCTTCAGAGCCTTCTTGACGCGGGCCAGTCCCCGCAGTCGCTTAAGGTGTACGTAGCCGCGATTTCTGCTTGCCACATGGGGATTGAGGGTAGGCCCGTGGGGGGGCTCCCTCTGGTCTCGTGCTTCATGAAGGGAGCACGTAGGTTGCGCCCGCCGTCGCGGCGCGTCTTTCCCAAATGGTACTTGGTTACGGTGCTGGACGGGCTCGCGGGTCATCCGTTCGAGCCCTTGGACTCCGTCGATTTGAAGTTTATGTCTTTGAAGACCGCGCTGCTACTCCTGTATGGTTTTCGCAGACGATGGGTGCAGGGTTACGTTGCGACCTAACCTGGCCTATCAACCTAAGAATATTAATGCCAGCTTTAGGTCTATGGTCATAGACTTGTCAGAATTCTGTCCCCCGCCATTTAGTTCGGACGAGGAGCGACATTTGCACATGCTGTGTCCCGTAAGGGCGCTCTCGGCCTACGTGGCCAGGACGCGCTCATTGCGCACTTCAAAGCAGTTGTTGGTCTGTTTCGGGCAGAGGGCCCAGGGCGGACCCCTTTCCAAGGATCGCTTATGTGACGGGGTCGGTTCTCAAAATAGAATCAGGCTCGTGTCTAAATGAACCAGACCCGCTACAACACCAACAGAACGACTTTGCACAAGAGTTATCATACGAGAAGTCAACAAACAGGAGTTGGCTTACCTGGGACAGGTCGGGGCGATGACAGATAGCGTCAATGGACAGCTCAAGCCTCGGTGTGGAGACTAGCTACAACCAGCCTCCGCTCATAAGACGCTATTAGAAAATAAGTATCACACACACACACACCAATACGTGAAAACAGAGGGAAGAGTCTCTAGAGAACAGCAGTCAGAGAATCCGTGGCTTGCTTCATCTATATCTGGCAGAGAGGGACTGGCAGCGGAAATGCCACGTCATATAAACTACCACTAAGCCACTCCCACTTCCTGTCTGATAATCTTGTGCAAATAACATAAATGATATGACACTCCTACCAGGGGGTATCTGACACACATCTCGACCTGTGACACTTATCACACTGGATAGTGGAGGCGATTGCTTTGGCATACTCTGCTGCGGTAAGGTACCCCCGGAGGGTATTAAGGCGCATTCTACGTGGGGCGTTGCGACGTCTTCCGCATTATTGCGCGGTGTATCGGTGGAGGACATGTGCGCTGCGGCCTCATGGTCCTCTCATCACACGTTTGTTAGGTACTACAGTCTTGACGTGTCCGGCTCGCGTTTCACGCATGCGGTACTGTCAATGGCGAGAAGGTAGTGTCGTTCCCTCTCCAGATGCCACACGGTTGGGCATTGGCGATTCGCCATGCGTCCGTTGTTCACCGATGCCTCTCAACAACCCGGGTTGTAGCACAACCCTAACGTTTTCTTCCTGGTTTTACTTCCTGATAGGGATGCACGATAATTATCGGACCGATAAATTATTGGCCGATATGGCCATTTTGCGTTATTATTTATTATTCTGATAATGGCCTTTTTCCGATAATAATACGGTTTATTTTTTGCCTCGGAAGCGGAGCTTTTTGTTGTCGCACATTCGTGACATCACAGCTGCGACGCAAACATGGCTGCTGCCAGTGTGTAGTGTGTTGCTGTTTTTCAGTTTCAGAATGATCAGAAAGCTACTGTAATTTGCAATCCATGTCCCACACAGGTTCCGAGAGGAGGGGAAACCTCTAAGCTGGCATTACGTTAAACCAAAGCTGGCGATGATGCAGTGGATATGTTTGTTGTTTGTGTTTTTGAGTTTTGTTAGCATTAGCTCAGTCGTAGCGGGCCTACCCTGCAGGCTCGTCCGCTTGGCAAACTGTGACATTTACAGTCTGTGGCTTGTGATCAAACAGCCCCACAAAAGCACTTAATACACAGAGCTTGCGTAAACTTATAGAAACTAATGGAAACCCCTTTACCCGAAATGAAAAATCCAGGGATTGTGTATTTAACTCCAAAAAACCACTCGCTAACGTTAAGCTAACCACGCTAGTTAGCGTTAGCTGCGGGACAGAGCCAAAACAAAGGAGTAGTCGCGCACATTAGGCTACATAAAAAGCATCAGTCAGTCAACATTACATAGTGCCTTTTATTTAATCTGGTGGCAGCATTTTTCAGTAAAAAGTGAAACGACACAGATGATTTATAGTGCCTGCCCATGGACTGTATATATGCCTGCCCCATTCATTGGGCCCAGGCTACAATTCACTGAGAACTGGAACCAATGCAAAATTTGAACAGATCAGTATGACAATAAGAGTCTAAATTACTATGCCTTTTGTCATTGTGTTTTATCTGCAGACTAAGCAGCTTGGCTTTCCCTTCTATAAAAGCCTTTATTTTTGTATTGACTATAATTGAGTGATACACTTTATTAAAACAATCATATCAGAGGTTTTCTTTGTTTTGCGTTCACAGTGATGTCAGTTAGATTTGGTTAGGTCAGAGCTATGCTCACTACATCCATACATCTACCCTAACCCTTTTTTAACCCCAGGTGTGCATAAAATACAGGTTAAAAACTAAAAAAAAAAATTATATCTATTTTTATTATAATAATTATCAGTCATATCGTATCGGTTATCGGCCAAGAAGAATATATTTATCGGTTATCGTATCGGCTCTAAAAATCCATATCGTGCATCCCTACTTCCTGACCATGCGGCCTAAGGCGAAGTGCGCATGTGTGCCATGACGTATTCCATAATGTCTCCCACCCATGGATGTATTAAAAGAAGAAAATACACCCATATACAGCTCTTAGTGGCTTCTGAAGAAAAAATGCCCCATAAAAAATTATTTGATAATTAAAAGTCGTTTTATACTTTGAGTGACACCCGGAAAAAACTCCCCTGGGTTTAACAGCTGCCGGGGTCCCCATGCAAGTGGATGGGAATTTTCTTTTCTGGGCTGCATGGCGTCACGTGACTTGCAATACAGAGCTTCGCCACCAAGTTCAAATGGCTTCACAGCCCATGCGCTATTCCTGGGGGCTTGATTCATACATCATGCCATCATTCATTCTCACTCTTCACCGCCCGGTCTGAGTGAAATGTTCTACTATGGTCTTTCCCAATTCTAAATAGGTGAATCATTTGGTTTGACCAAGTAAAACTATTTTTATCCACCTTATTTTTGGCGGCCATTTTTGCCTGATCTAGCTGATGGGTGCTTCTTCCGGTGTGATCCTCCCAGCCTTGTTGCTGACAGCTTGACACCCGTCTGGGCGAACGGAGCAAATCACTAATCAGGTCCAGCTTGGCAAAAATCTCGTCGATAAATATCCCTTTAAGAGCGCAGTGCATTGATTCATGGGTAATCGTGGCTAATATTAGCCGCTAGTTAGTTAGTGATGTTACATGGCAGTAAAACGCCACTGAATGACCAAATTGATATAACTTTTAACCATTTCGGGCACAACCGTTTCCATACGGACCCATCAGCATTGGTTAGTTGTTTATAACGAACGTGGTTGGCTATATTTCTAACGTTCTATCTATCTCTGCACACTGAGAATACTGGGAGGCGGGCCATAGCATCTCTGTCGATGATTTGATTCGACAGTTCTGGGCACTGGCGTTGGCGTTGGCCAATCCTGGCGTGTTCCACCCCCAAATCGATTGTCTTCTGGTGCAAAGCGAGTGGCTTCTAGGACGAACAGGCTCTCTGAGCCTCGCGCCAGTAACGTTATTTTAGAGCAGCGCAGTAAATACAATATTCCTGGAACGCGAGTTTAACTTAACAGTTACATGTCCTCTGCATTCTACATAAAATTAAGATATTACGGGTTGTTTTATTTGGTATGTTACATACTTATTGGCCAAGTTATGTTCAATTCAGCCAGGGTACAAGGGACTGAGTGTAGGTGGCCATATTTTCAAATCAAGTAGAATACATTAGGAAATGGCAAGCTGCAACAATGAGTCACGTTAAACCGGACCTTGTACGCACTATTATTTTTTACAGTCGGGCATTCAAAAATAAGGTGGATAAGCATTGTTATAAGAAATGTCTATGGGAAAATAAATGGCGGATGAAAATCTCTTCTACATGATTGTGCATGGCGTGTGTATGATTGTTGTTTGCATGTCTGTGTCTGTGTGTGATCCATTTAGGGCTGCTTGAGTGATGTCCCTGTCAGGGTCATGAAGCATGGCTCTCCAGCTCGTCACATTGCAGTGTTGGAGTGTATGATGACAGAGTGCTGGAGACACTCGGTAGCCTCTGGAGCGAGCGCTCGACTGCAGTGGAGGTGCGGGAACACCCCCTCAAATTTGTCTCAGGTGGTCCAGAGACTGTCACAGCCAGGCTGTCTTCTTTTTGTTTCCTCTATCTCCCTCATTTTATCTTTCTCTTTCTCTGCTCTCTTTTTTTTTACCCTTTTCCATTTCAGAGGGTGTGACCCTTGCCTTCTCTTAAGTCATAGCAAATAGCTTCACACATGCCTCCACCCATTCAAAGTCACAACAGATTGAGGCATAGATAGATGTCTGCGTGCTGGATAATGTATTTTGTCATTTTTTTCTTGAAACCCTCAGACCCATCTGTCATATCCATAAAACTCTCAGAATTCTGTTTTGTTTTTTCAACCATTCTTCTTCTTCTTGTGATTTAGGGCTGTGTTAAGACAATTTAGCAGCATACTTACTGGCAGACAATCCACATCAAGTTAAGAACAAAACGTTTTTATAATTAAATTGGAAAACATATGGCGTAAAAACATAAATTCTCAAAACAGAGAGTTTTGTTGATGACAGGGAGTGAGGAGAGCTGGAGCAGGTTCATGATGCCTTCAGAGACAAACGTCTAATGATATATGCATAAAAAGGCTTCTTATAGGTAAATGTCAAACAGCATGACACATTCCATCCACTAGGTTGGATTTTCCAAGAATGTCAATTGGCATCGAATTTCTTTAGGAATGATTTGATGGCTGAGATCAGTAGCCTAATATATTCATTATTAGATTTATTATATATATATATATATATATATATATATATATATTCATTATTAGATTTATATATATATATATATATATATTCATTATTAGATTTATAATATATATATATATATATATATATATATATATATATATATATATATATATATATATATATATATATATAAAACGGCTCTCTCAAATCAAGCAATCTGATTGGTTCACAGCCATTGTATAATTCCAGTAACCGAGTTCAATAACCCATGGCCATGGGTTATTGGTTGCCATGGCAACTCTCTTACTAAGAGAGTAATAATAAGGCTTACCTCAAATGACAACGTAGAAAAAAAAATGGCGGAGACAGCTGTCAGATCCTTGTGAATCGATCTTCGCTTATAACTTTACTAATACTTCGCAGAAAATTATGTTTTGTACAAGAATAGATGCGGGCTAATGTCTTCTTTGCAAAAGAAAGGCTGTTAACCCCGCATTTAACTCCGCATTTAACCCCGTAACGTTAGTTGGTGTCAGCTTTGCTGAGAATGCAGCGCTGCGGCTCGAGCTGCCTGTCGGGGTTTCCAGAAAAATCTCAGCTACTCAGCAAGCGCCAGGATTGGCCAATGTCAACTTCAGTCTCCAGAACGATCCAATCAAATCACCCGCATGTTCTTGCGGTCCCGCCTTACAGTAGTGTTTCAACTGACTCTATCAGAATGACATGCCAGTCGGAGTCGGACTTATAGTATTATTATTATTATTATATTATCATACTTGGAAACCGTTTTATAAAAGCAATATAGCACTCGAGCAGCGTGTGTTGTGGAATATATCCCGCTGATAAACTGTTATCCCACGAGGCCGCAGGCCTCGTGGGATAACAGTTTATCAGCGGGATATATTCACCACAACACACTTGCTCTCGTGATATATTGCTTAAATATATATTCATTATTAGATTTGCCAAAAGAGGGAAAATGGAACAACTCAACAATCATCATTATCATCATCATCATCAGTATATAAATGGGAGCTGGGGCTCTGTCTGTTTGTTTGTTTTTTTGTCCCACTGTGATGTCATAAATCCTACTGTGACATCATCCGTGATGTCATAAATCCCACTGTGACATCATCAGTGATGTCATAAATCCCAGTGATGTCATAAATCCCTCATAAATCCCACTGATGAAATCCCACTGTGACATCATCAGTGATGTCATAAATCTGATATCATCAGTGATGCTGGTCTCATTGGCCACACAGCAGCCGACCTGCGAATGCGAGCTGCAGGGCCAGCTTGGTGAGCTGCAGGACGGGCGAGCCTAGGAATCGAGCGCGCGAGATCCCTAGTATAATGAAAATGGCCCTCAGGAAAATATAATGCGAATATCTCTCACAAAGTGAACACATCCAAGCAATCCTTGGTTTATTTCTATTCTTCATTGTTGCAGAATGTGAGTGCCCGATGTTGGAAATGTATGTGTGACCTTACCACTCACTGTCCAGATCTCATTACCGTCCACACCATGGTCTGAATAGAACATTAACCCCCCCCCCCCCCCCCAGTTCTATCTCCCCTCTCTCCTGTTGGTGCTGTATGACAGCTAAACACTATTTGCTGTTCAACAGCAACCGTTTCCTGCACCCCGCTGATTTTCATCGAAATTGCACGCATCACCCAATCTGCCTTCCACTTTTTATCTACCTGTGAGGCAATAGTGCCTACGAAGAGGAGAAAGAAAGGCATTCTGGCATATAGAGATGATTACAGAGGGTAATGTGGACGTTTTGTTGATAGTGACTAGTATTGGCGTTGTTGCCATCTATGAGCTCTGACACAGGTTTACCACCTTGAATAAACAAAAGCATCTTTAGCACTAGCCTCTGGTCGGTCGGGGCACCTGTTCGGGGCGGAAGGGAACTGGTGGGAATAGCGTGATCCTCCCATGTGCTAGGTCCTGCCGTTGAAGCTTCTCGCTGTCAGGGGAAAAGAAGCGGCTAGAAACTGCACATGTGTCGGAGGAAGCATGGTGCTAGCCTACGGCTCTCCCCAGATCGTTAAGAGGGTGGAGCAGCGACCGGGGCAGCAGGGGGAAATTTGCCAAGTACAATTGGGGAGAAAATGGGGAGCAAATAAAACATCTTTAAAGTTGTATAGGGGCGCCAGTCAGTATCATCTGCCGACTTTTGATTCACATCCAACTTTAAATTAGCGTACATTTATTTCAAAAAGCAACAAACCGGATAAGGGAGGATGTTGCATGAGTCATGACCCTCCCTATAGCTAAAAGCATCTTGCTGTGTTCTTTATATTTCTTTATCTTGCCAACCTTGAACCAATCACAGGAGACAGTATTAATGCTATTTGTGCGTGCTTACAGTACAAAGCATAATAATAGCTTGCTCAGATCTAACCTATAGATTTGAACTGCTGCTGTGTTTTGGCTCTATTTATTATTAATATTATTATCTCAGAATACTCTGCTGAATCAGCAAGGCTTAGATGCACATGTTTTGGCCAGAACAGCCCAGATTATTTGTAGGAGTAGCAGAAAAGGTAGTTTTGGACATTATTGTAAATGGCGGCAAACCTCATTAGAGGAAATGGGCAGGACCTCCAGGGATAGATGTGGCCATACGCCGCGGAACCGCCCGGGCCACACGGGCCATGGCCCGGGTACATCTCAAGCTGTGCGATTTTTTTACCTGCTACCTGATACACCGAGTTGAGCCAAGCGTCTGTCTCACTCATTCACTCCCAGTGATAGCTCAGCTGGTTTGACGAGACACAATACACACTCCGCAATACACACTTCGTTGTTTACAATGTGCGTGCCGTGCGGTGGGGGGGGGGGTGGGACGCTCACCTGGAAAACCGCATTTCTCCACCTGCAAGTTTTTTTTACTTTCACTTAACGCTCGCTCAGTGTTTAGACAGATCACTCGTCGTGTTTCAAGCAAGAAGCGTCTTCCACATCTATTCGACTGAAGATTATCCACACTTTAATATGTTTAACGTAAGTCCTCTCGAGTCTGTGTCTCTCTTTATGTGTGTATCTCTGAAGCCGTTTTCACACATGCGTACCGGAAAATTACCTGTAAGTCAATATCGGACATTTCCCGGAATTTCCCTTCACACCTGAGCGCTCGCATGTGGGAATATAGCAGCGAAATTGCCTGTATGTTGGGGGGCGCGGCGGCACTGCAGAGCGGGTGGGGAGTGACGTGTGCACTTGGATGGGGAATCCTCCTTATTTTGGGGGTCGGCAAAACTCCGATGGTGAAATAAGTTTGCTTGTCACACAATAAATCACACTCGTTTGTCTTAAGAGGGCATGTATGTTGTATCCTTCACATTCGCTAACCAGTCTTTGAACTGAAATATTTGAAGAAGTTGGGATCCGTGTCTGAGAGAAATAGCCTGGCTGGTTCGATGTTTATCCGTTCACCTGCGTCGCGTTGAAGCACTTTTTACAGACTGGCTTTGTTTGATGTGTCCGGGCTTGCCTTCGCTGTCGGCAACGTAAGCAAAATACTTCCACATTTCGCTTCGTGCATTTGCTTTCTCAACAAGCGTTGGGCGGCTTGCAAGACTCTCAGAGCTGTCTGTGTCCCTGTCGGGCTGCTGACTGAAGGAGGAGGACTGAAGGACTGGCCAGAGAGCGAGCAGCATAGAGGGGAGAGGGGGAAATCGGCACGCCCACACATGAAGCTGACATACCGCTCTTATTATCACAAGATAATTTCGCCAGTTTGCTTTAATGTGCGCGAATGATTAGATTATGCCCGCTGGAACATTAAGCAACGTGTGTACACCTCGCCCATGAGAAGGACCGGCAAATGACTGGACCCGTTTCACACTTGTGTCCCTTATCGTGGCATACCGCTCTTCTGACTGGCTCGAAACTGGTGAAATGTCCGTGATGACGGGGTCGCGCTTATACTGGAAAACAACTTTCACACATGAAGGCAATAGACCGCTTTCCGGTCATTTAGCGGTAAAAAGCGCATGTGGGAAAACGGCTTGAATGAGCCACAGTGAGTGAGTGAGAGCAAACTGGGCAGCACCCACGGCCCGCCTCCTTCTCCTACTATACACAGGCTGCCTGAGTCTACTCTGCTCTTCTCTGGATCATGGAAGAGCGAAAATATCACTATTCCAGACATTAGTAGTCTATCTATGACATAAGACTAATGCCAAATTCAAGTGGATAGTGGTAGTGTGGGAAGCACTGCAGTACCAGACTCGAACACTCTAAAATAATGGTCGCATCTGCAGTCTGAAACCCTGAATGGAGCTACACCACTAGCTTAGAGTGTCTGTCACATTTGCTGAATGTCCTATCCACCTTGGCTGCTCCCCCCTCAAATGTCCCTCTATCTGCAAAAGCAATACTACAGAAAGACGAGGATGATCTCTGTTTATGTAAAGTAACCATTCAACTGTTGATATCTCAGAAACTGCCTCTGTATTGATCTTGATTATCATATGGTCTTTGAGATGGTGGGGACAAGATGGGAGACAATGTGCATGTGACCTCTAGTGACTGGCCTGACACGCCCCTCCCCCGACACACCCCCCGGCCCCTCCAAGTTCAGATGCGTTCCGCTGCCTATGGATGTGGCTGAAAGATTTGCAGCGCACTCCAGGACTCTTACCCTTTGAACTCTTATTTCATTTTAATATTTTTACTTACTTACAAATATTTGTATTTGTTTTAATTCCAAACTAAACAGATTGATTACTATAATTGAGTGAGCCTGCTCATTTTATTAAATCATAAACATACTTTGCAGTGTCAGCATTTTGCTAATGATCACAACGCCTTTTAGGAAAATGTGTTGTTTAATTAGTTCATCCACCTAATCAACCATCATAGCGAACATTAATGATAATTTGTCAATGTTGTGTGTAAATCCTGAGCAGAACAACCACGAGACTAGAATTACACAAATAATTAATATTATTGAGTCACAGCAAATGGAACATTTCCAAGATCTAAAGAAAGGCGATGAACATAATACACTTTTTATCTATGAAAATAGGCTTCTCGGATTAAAAAAAAAGAAAAAGAAAAGTTCTATGTTTCAGCTCGAAGTGAATGTAAAGAGTGTTGGTCCTACACACAGGCACAGGCACTCAGGTTATTGTGCAGCTATAGAGTCAGAGACAGTAGATAGAGAGGCTTTATTGTTAGTCTTTTACCGCAGCAAAAAGAGCCTTTTACTCTGAATAAAGTATGACCTCAATGTTCCATCTTTATTATTTCATCACCGTGCATTTGGCTCTCTCACTTGCTCTCCTTTCTCATCGTCTCAATTTCGGCCCCGGGAGAGTTATTCTGAGAAATGGCCAAGGCCAAGAAGGAATTCTCTCTCATTGTTGTTGTTGACTTATTCAGTTATTTGACCATGTGGCAAATGGACACGATCTCCACAAATGGAACCTTCTCTCAATGATTAATTGTGTGTGTGGAGGTGGGGGGGGGGGTGGAGGTTTTTTTAGCTGCGAGGGCTCTATCAACGAGCGCTCTATCAACCACAGAGCATGCCCAGAGAGGAACCATGCAACCACTGCTGGGATGAAATCAGACGCTGCTTTCTAATGGATTTGCCTCATATGCTTGATTTTGTTCGTCTTTAAATATTCTTAAACAGCAAAATATATCAATAAATAAATGAACCCAAAATAAAACCAACCTGCAAGAGCAAACTAGTGTACAGTAGCTTGGAATGGGCCCGGTTGCAGAGACGAGTGACTCATATTATTGGCCAGTTATCCAATTCTCTGGGTAGATGTTGACTGTCTGGGATATTTATGGAGGAATAAAGGATTAGGACGAATAACCCTTATAGCTTTCTGCTCACGTACCGTGGGTACTGTAAAATGTATCTTTAATAATCCAACACATTTATAAATGCCTCAGTTAATGAGATTATTTTAGCTGTGGTTCACTGCTGAATGTGCACATCAGTTCCACAAAGTCATCAACAGCATTGCAGCACGCAATATTTTGACAGACAGTAATGACACACACACACACACCACAAAAAAAAAAATATATATATATATATATATATATATATATATATATATATATATATATATATATATATATATATATATATATATATATATATATATATATATATAGTTTTAATGAAACTAGAGAGAGAGGGGCAGTGTTAATCTTCCTGATTGAAATTATGTAATACTTCACTATAAACACAATGCATACTGTGTATGTCTGTTCTGCGACAACATAAGGTTTTGCCCTATTGGGTCATCTTAACCAGAAGGAAAGCTTGTGATATGGGCACTGCCAGGCGCACGCACGCGCACACACACCATACCGGTTTGAATTCCACCCAAGCATGCAATAATTCACTGTCAACCAGTATGTAGATGTATGTACACTTTCAAATTCTTATTCACAGTATGTGTATGTGTATGTTGTGCGTGTAGGCTGCTTCACGGTATGTGTGAGTTTGTATGTTTGTATGTGCTAACAGCCCTCTCTCCTACCCTGGGGTTGCGTCTTGAGAGCTGGCACCGGGACACAGGCTGATGGAGGGCCATCGACCTGCTCCCTCGCCACCGACAGCGCCTGGCTGCAGCGTTTCCAAAGCGTCAGTCAGAGCAGTGGGTGGAACCAATGCTGCTGTGATTAGTCTGGCCGGGGGGTAAATGAAAAGCATTAACAAGCTTTTCTCTCTGCCGCCTCCTAACGCAAGGCACAGGAGAGCGCTGATTTGAATTGCTAAACCCGCAATGGTGAGGCTCATTTGGCACTGGACAATCTCTATCGGAGGCCGGCTTTTTCTACATGCTGATTTCAGAGTAGGCAATTTTGTTTTGTTTTGTCATGCTTCTTGGAATGAGCATCATTATCATCTGTGACACTCCAAATGGGTTGATTGTCTACTGGTTGGGCCCTGCGGTGCTGTGGCCCTGTAATTTTGGTAAAACTGTGTCAGAGATGAGCCATTTCATTCCTGTCAGCAAGATTACCAGGCGGAGATAGAACTTACTTACAAATTGGATGTGTCATGCTGCAGCGTGCACTCAAAACAATTTAGAATGGCAAGATCGTAGTGTAGATGTCCATTTTAATTGACAGGAAGTGACCATTTTAATTGACAGGAATGATTCCTAAGGCACCTTGCTCAGGGGATTTCTAAGGGCAAGGGAGGAATTTCTAATAATGGCCATATGTTTAATAATCTAATATTTGAGACACATTAGTTGTTAATACTGTTCATAGACTGATTGCACGATAGGCCCAATCCAATTCATTTCTGAAACAGTGAGACCAAGCTCATCAAACTGATCCCCATTATTGAATATCTCTCTCATTTCCTTTAGAGCGGCTTTGATTTGGACTAAAGATACCGACTCAAAGTGAATTGGGGACGTTTGACTGATTTCAGTTAATGACTATCTTTTGTCCTTGAAAATGAGCTGCTTTCAAAAGATTTCAAAGCGATTACGCAAGTCCAGAGCCTTTATCTATAGGGTTCACTGGTCCATTTCCAAAAGCTTTGCATGAATAAAAGGCAAAACACACTGACTGCTAAACAGACTAAGAATAAGCAGGCAACAATCTCTCCTACAGTGACATTAGATGTAGGAAGTGGAACAACACAGTGTTGTAAGTATATTGAGAGCAACATATACTGTACCTGTAAGTATATTGAGAGCAACATATACCAGAGTCAAATTCATTGTACAGTATGGTCTACATACTTGGCCAATAAAGCTGTTTCTGATTCTGATTCTGATTCTGATCCCACAGACATAGGCTACACAAACACACACACACACTCTCTCTCACTCACACACACACACACACACACACACAACACGCGCACGTGCACGTGCACACACACATGCAAGCGCGCGTGTGTGCACACACACACACACACACACAACACACACACGACACAATCCCTATAACCAGAGGTTGCAACCTCTTTGGACAGAATAAATGCAGTTCTCTTAAAGTTCTGTAAAAGCGAACATCGCAAGTCTTTTGCCAAATAACATGTTATAATAAAATTATAAGGGGATGTTGTGGTATTTCTATGAGCAGTGAAGCATAGTGTGCAGGGGGGAAGTTAGTAGTCCAAAAGGAAACCATTTAGAACGATGAAAGAGACTCTAATCCAGAAGACAACACACTTCCAAGAGAGAACAAAAGCCTGTCGGAAAAAAAACGCTTTCTTTGGCACAAATGGTAAACAACAATTGGACTCCATGCAAAACAAGCTTATTGTTAGCAGGAGGGGAAGTACACAGAACAGCAACAATGCGTTGTGCACAATGCAAAAGGGAGAAGAATAAGAAAAAAAAAACACTGAAGCTCCCACCTTCCAGAAAATCCCTCGCGCTCCTACGGCTGGCTTCCCGGTGGTTGGCTACACACCTGTTTTACCTTTAATTGTCATGAAGCAAGGTCTCTCTCTCTCTCTCTCTCTCTCTCTCTCACACACACACACACATACACACTCGCCCTTTCTCCTTTACTCCCCCCTCTCTCTCCTACTATGGTTCTGTCCCAATTTCATGGCTGTGCATTCTCCCATGTATAATTCATGAGTGACACGCTTGTTTTACACACCACGTAGCCTACCGGCAGCCATGCCGGGGCGCCCTGAGGGGGGCTCCACTGTGCCAGCCTGTAATCTGCTTACACAGCACACATCTCTCCTCACCAATTACACTCCATCCCTGGAATGGGCCTCTCCCTGACCCTATAGCTGGTTGGGATCACCATGTCCTTCAAACAGCCATAGAGAGTATGAACACACCATACATGTTGTTTGTCTGACAGGGAGGTAATTGGTTGAGTGCTCAATGTGGGGGCCACACTGTACTAGGCAGATAAAAGCTCTTCTCTGGACGTGGTGATCGCTTCACCTCAAGGCAAGGTTAGCAGGCCCAGGTGATGTCAACACACCGTCCAGCCATCGAGCTCATGCACCTGGTGACTGACTGAAGGGTATGCGGGTGCCAGCGATTCACCTAAGAGTGCTCACAATTAGTGCCATGCGGACAAAATGATCTTCGTCTTCTTCTTCTTCTTCTAGTGGCTTTCCGGCAGACTGGATGCCCTGATAGGCTGTACACACATTGCCACACGTGCGCACGGACACACAAGCACACAGCCTAGACATGGCGGGTAAATGGGGTAGAATGCAACGCTGTGTAGCGGGTAATGAGTGCTGGTTGTTTGTGACGGGACTGTAGCAAGGCTGATTTCCCAGCTGAGGAATGGGGGCTTTTTCTACACATCACAGGGCTGTCAGGGAAAGACACCGAATGCGCCCATAGCTTCAGCGCTCTTCTGAAATAGACAGCCCAAAAACCACTTCACCATTTAGCTATACGCAGGCACAGGGAAAGAGAGGGGCGCTCTGAGGATTTTAAGTATTTTGGTGATGCAATGCAAGGCTATTTGCATGGAAATGTGCACTTGGGTATTTTATATTTGAGGTGTGGTAAAAGCATGGCTTTTATTACAGGGCACAGTCAATTACAGACTCACACTTTATATATTAGAATTACAAAGGGGCAAGAATAAAATGGGCCAGATTAGTTGAAACGGCTGATTTCACAGACATTGCACTGTGTGAAGTCGAATCCTTTCACATGCAGCTGCACACTGCACAGCGGGTTCCTGCAGTTATAGCTCTAGTCTAGTGGGTCATACACAGAGACGCTTGGGGTCTTTTTCTTTTTTTCCCCCCAATTTGGTCACATATAATGGCATTCAATTTCATTTTGAAATGCTTGCGCAGATATAAAATTACTCGCCTAACTCATCGTAAAACCGTTGAACACTCTTGTACTTTCACTGATCAAATTGGAGCCAATTTTAACAAAATATTCTTTGGATGCAACTAATGTGCCTCCAGCCTAGCAAACCTGCCCCTTATAATGCTCCCGCCTAAAAAAAAAATCGAATGCAAATTACTACAGTACCGTGCTGAAATTATATAATGATGAAAAGGCCCATGCAAAATATTACATCAATGTTGTGAGTAAACATAATGTTCCCAAAACTTTTTCTCTCTGCCCCTCCCTCTCTCTCTCTCTCTCTCTCTCTCTCTCTCACTCCCTCTCTCTCTCTCTCTCTCTCTCTCTCTCTCACTCCCTCTCTCACTCTCTCTCTCTCTCTCTCTCTCTCTCCCTCTCTTTCTTTCCTGGGGTGGCAGCTGTCTCAGGCTGATACGCTAGAATGAGAAGCACCTTCTTTTGCCGTGTTTTGTGGTTACTGTGAATACTCCCATGTGCCTTCTTGCCAGGCTCCCTGCTTCAACGCCTGGATGCTGCTGGATGAGGCGAAATGGTCTGGCAATGAAAAGAGAGAGAGAGAGAGAGAGACTGTCTGTGTGTGTGTGTGTGTGTGTGTGTGTGTGTGTGCGTGTGTGCGTTGTGTGTGTGTGTATGTGTATGTGCGCGCGTGCATGTGTGTACACGTATGTGCGTGTGTGAGAGAGAGATAGAAACCTAACCTGACATCCAAACCA
This sequence comes from Poromitra crassiceps, assembly GCF_964638095.1. Classification (NCBI taxonomy): domain Eukaryota; kingdom Metazoa; phylum Chordata; class Actinopteri; order Beryciformes; family Melamphaidae; genus Poromitra; species Poromitra crassiceps. The sequence continues at coordinate 21,108,380 of NC_139639.1, forward strand.
ACAATCTGTTAAGTCAACATAATTAGATGTTAGACCACTTACCACAAAATTACCAGAACTGCAATTTGAAATTTCACACATTTCACTGAATGAATATTCAAGTTGATTTCTGTAAAGCATGACACCTATCCAATTGCATTCCATTTGCTAAGTACTTCACCAGAGGATGTGGCCATGGGAGTCCATGGACCATGTTCCAAGTAATAACCATAGCAGATCATGTTCAGCATCTGTTTTGATGATCAAAGATGAACGTGAAAGGGCAAATAGCTTCCTGCAACACCGGAGCAAACCACTTATAAGTGGTTTGGGGTACAGCTGCTATTCATACATGTGTTGATGTTGAAGCTATTGCTAATGTTTTGCATCTGTAATAACACAAATAGTTCAAAGAACATGATGTAGGGCAACAGATTTGCTTATCATTCTCAAAGAGCAGTGCTCAATCGTAAATGCATGAAAGTGAGAAATCTTTCACCCCATCACTCACCCTACTCTTTCAGGTTCTGTGTTCGGCCACAGCTATGCCGTTTTACGTGCGATCGGGCTGAAACCTTCAGGGTGTGTACAGGGCACCCGTGCGGGTGACCTGATGGAGCTGGATTTTTTAATTAGGCTAATGATGTGATGTCATCAGACAGGCATTGTGACATCACTGATGCAATAACATTTAGTGAGCAACACACCACGCCAATAGGGCAGGCGAGGCCGAGCTACGTAGGCCTATATAGTATAAAAGGGAGCAAGTGGGTAATGTTTGTTCTCTGTTCTCTGTTTCCATTTTTGTCCCACTGATGATGTCATAGTGATGTCATAAGAGCAAAGTCATCTTATGACATCACTGATGATGTCATAGGCACTGATGATGTCATAGTGATGTCATAAGAGCAAAGCTGTGCATGCCAATAGAGCAGGCAAGGCGAGCTGCAGGGCGGGCGAGGCCGTGTAGTGGCCGAGGTAGTGAGCCCGCGCAGCGGGCAAGCCAAGGAATCGAGCGCGCGTAGCGTGGGAGATGCCTAGTTGCTATAAAATGAAATTTGTCTGCCATAGCCACAGGTAGCAAAATTGGGATAGTTGCATAACAATACATGGCGAGATGCAATCTGATAAATTAACACTACCTTGAAATTGCCTACACCTAATCAAATAGCTGTCACATTATGGTATACCGGTATATCAAAATGTCCATATTTCCATCCCACATGCACACAGATTTATCAACTTTGTATGTTTATTTGTGTGTGTGTGTGTGTGTGTGTGTGTGTGTGTGTGTGTGTGTGTGTGTGTGTGTGTGTGTGTGTACTGTATGTGTGTGTGTGCGTGTGCGTGCCGTGCACGCGCGTCTGTGTGAGGGGGGGGGGGGGGGGGGGGATGCAGTAAAAACATGAATGTATGATGTCAATCCAGAAGGCTGAGTGCTCACTCCAAAAGCATCATGAGCTACAAAAGCATCCAGCAGTCATTCCTTTTCAATGGGAGCTGGCAGCGAGCGGCGTCCAACAGAGTGGCAGCGGCGGGCTGCGCTATGCCAGCGACCAGAGCGATGAGTAAGTTGAGCTGAGGTGAACTTTATTTTTATTTTTATTTAACCTTTATTTATACAGGTGAATCACCTTGAGACCTGGATCTCATTTTCAAGTGCGACCTGTGCAAATTAGCAGTGACTCGCTGAAGCAGCAACCAGTTGCAGATCGGGATTTTAATTTTCTTTGTATGTAATTTATTTAATCTATGTAAGAAGTTCCTAGCAATATTTGTTCCATAGGCCTACTGACAATGGAGGGGAAATTGCTGTGGTCTCCAGAGCGTATGACCGGTCCTTGTTTATAGAGACATAAGCAATACAGATACTGTACAGACTAGATAGTAGGTACATTTTGCAGGACGTTTGTTTATTTGATCATGCTTATCACAGTTCATTGCAGGCCTGCCAAACTACAAACTTGATTGCCCACAACCGAACTTAATGTCTGCGGCGCTGCTTGAACGCCCCGCCCCCCTGGTGATGTCACAATGCTTTTGGTGTGAGTGTAGTTACAGTAGACATCAGGGGCGGACTGCCCATCTGGAGTACCGGGAGTTTTCCCGGTGGGCTGCTGGACAATTGGGCTGACCCTGCTCGGTTAAGCATCGCTGTCTCATCTTGCACCCCCTGGTTGCAAAGCCTACAATCAAAGGTGTTTATAGTTTTTAAATGCATTTTAATGGCTCATGTTGTGATGTATTGTCACATTACTTGCAAAACAATCTCAAGAATCCAGGAATTAAGGTCTCTAAAGACCCAGACCCTCTCCGAAAAATGCTTTTTACCCACCCCTGGTAAAAATTGGCAGGGGCGGTGGAGTGTCCTGTAGTGCATTGGTTTCAACAGAATGTCTACAGGAAGTTGTGGAATAAAAAAAAAAGTGTTCTAGCTCAAGTCAAGTAAGAACAATATTATTAGGCAAGCTCCCCCAGGGACACCTTCTTATGTAAATTGCTGTTTTAACCAATGCTCGATTTCACACCCCCTTTCACTTTTTCATCATCATCACATCATGGATATACTGTATATATGGATATATTGTATGGACCTTGAGTCTGGAATAAAGCATATCTATCTATCTATCTATCTATCTATCTATCTATCTATCTATAGATATATATATATATATACCGTAAATTTCGGACTATAAGCCGCGGCTTTTTCCCCGTTTTTTGGCCCTGCGGCTTATATAACGGTGCGGCTTATCTATGAATTTAAAAAAAAAAAAAAAAAAAAAAAAAATCTCTTTTTTAGCACTCTTTCTAACTATAAATCCACTTCTGTTTTAATTTCCTCTCTTGCCCTCTTTTCACCACACCGCGGACACTGTGTGCACTCTAAAAAAAACACAGGTGGTGTTGTGTTATGTTGTTTTGTTGAAATGTTAATAAATGGGAGCTTCCTCAAACAGCCATCTCTTTCCCGACAATCCCCTCTGTGCATGAACCCTTACATATGGTAATTAAACATTAAAACACAATTAAAAAAAAAAAACATTAAAACACCTGCGGCTTATAGTCCGGTGCGGCTTATATATGTAACAAACAGGCAATTTTGCGGCTGCGGCTTATACTCCGGTGCGGCTTATAGTGCGGAATTTACGGTATATATATATATATATATATATATATATATATATATATATATATATATATATATATATATATATATATACATATATATATATATATATATATATATATATACATATATATATATATATATATATATATATATATATATATATATATACATATATATACATATATATATATATATATATATATATATATATATATATATATATATATATATATGATTTTTGATTACTTTGCCTGGGAGACAACTTGCATTGGGTGGACAATAGGTCCACTATAGCTTCTTGCCAGTTGATGCTGTGTGCTTGTGCAGTGGCTCTGTCCTGGCACTTTGAGTGTGAATGTGGTTCGGTGCGTGGGCTGGTCTACTCTTGACTTCTGCCATTTTAAAGTGGCAGCACCCAGAGGGCACCAACGCAAACTGTCCTCGAGGGGGAAGGAGGGGGGGGGGGGGGGTGGCAGCACCCAGAGGGCACCAACGCAAACTGTCCTCCAGGGGGAAGGAGGGGGGGGGGGGTTGGGTGACCATGGCAGTGCAGGATGGCATCCATTGGCACCATGTGCCTTTCAAAGATATCAGTTAGTGTAAGTGTAAAGTGTAAAGCTCAATATCCGGCAACCATACCTGAGCCCTACCGCATCTGAACCATACCTGAGCCCTACCGCATCTGGTGGACATTGGGCTTAATTCTTTCAGATGGCATTAATAGCAAGCAAAATATGTCATGGTTCTCTGGAAGCCTGGTGACTTTTCATTTTGTTCCTTGGCCCACATTTCCTTGACCTAGTATCATCTGCTTGGTCTCTGGCATTGGCACCATGCCTGTCTCCATTGTCTTGTCCTCCTTTGGCAACAATGGCTTAGTGCCACTGTTCCTCTTTCTTTCTTTCTTTCTTTCTTTCTCCCTCTCTCCCCATTGATTTTGGTAATTTTATACCTGAACACATTCATTAATGTGATTATATGTCTGGGTCCAGTTCATTAGGCTGGCCCAGCTGTAATACAGGCAGATGCCTGTTGGGCCATAAGGATTCATCACAGAACCACTGAGGCCTGAAGAACACCGCACCCCATACGACAGCACGGCACATAGGTACACAGAGCGACAGACAGACATCGAATGGAGGCAATGAGGCAGTAGTTGTATGGATTCTGGCTGTGTGGAAAAGTTGCATGTGGATTAAACAGTCAATATTGGGGTGACTAAAATGGCCAGATAGGCAAGTGATTCCTGTAGAATCTTTTGTATAGACCAAATCACCGTGACGTCACCATGTAAACAAATTTACTTCCGGGTACCACTTGGGAAAGGCGGCAGGTTTAAATGTGCGTGTTGTCATATAAATGCTGTCAAACCCTCTCGTTGTTTTCGGCCGACTACTTTCAATTTAAATGGTTAAACGGTTGGTAAACATGCTTGTCCGACGTATCTAGCCTTTCTTCTGTGTTTGTTTTATGTAGTGTTAGCTAGCTAATAACGTTTGTTTGTCTGTCAAACTCGCTGTTTTTTTACGTTACAGACAGAGTAACCTCGCGTCACCAGGCTCTTCTCGGCGAGAAAGAGCCTGGTACAGACAGAGCTACTGACGCCACGTCAATTTAATTTAGCTTCTAGTCTACTCTAGTCTGGTCCAACAGGTAAATTAGCTAGTCTGGTCTCCACTAACGTTAGTGAAAGTGTTGTTATGAATGATATTAACACATTCAGTGCCAGCCATGTTTTCAATCCTGTGGGTAAGTTGTGCCAGGGGTGTTTTTGACGATTCTGGCTCATTTTACAACGGCCGAGGATTCTTTTCTGTTAAGAATTCATGAACACCAATCATCTAAAAATAACTAATAGAATGTGTGCTTTCTCTGTCTAAAAGAGTTAGTTTGCAGAGTTAGTAGTTATGTAGATATTAGCCGTTGAGTACAGCATGGTTTCAGCGTCTGGAAATTTATTCAGAGATAAATGGCTTTTTGTGAAACAGTCACTTTAACCATTCATTTTTGGCATCAGTAAGACCGTCAGACATTCTAAACAATAGTTTTGAACAGTAATTTCCTCCATAACAACAGGAAACACCCCTCTCATTCAAACTCCTCCCTCCGTGTGTCTTCTCCTCCTTCCTCCTGGCTGTACAGCGGGCGTGTCAGAAGCGCTTTTGCTGCTGCCTGCCTGTGTGCCTGCCTGCCTGCTTGCCTGCGTGCGGACGCTCCTTGTGCGAGTCAAGATGGGCCGGGGAATGCGTGGGCGATGGGCAGATGTTGATTCTGGCCTTTCTGCGGTGTTTCAAAGTGTGTTTCACCTATGATCTATTTTGCAAATCGCTCTCCGCTCTCTGTGTGCTGCTGCCGGTGCGCGGCCGCTCTCAGGCAAGACAAGTCTTGAATGGATTACTGTAAAATCGCCACGCCATTTCCTTGAACGGCTTGCTCCCGGCAGTTTTTTCTTTGATTTCGGTCGTCTGGGGGAGCACTGTCAACACTTAGTGGGTCGGTAAAATAGATTATACACATTATCTTGCTCCAATAGTGATCTCGAAGATGTAAAAGTTGTTGGTTGATGTCCCACCGTCAAAAAAAAAAAATGTTTATGTAAGACGAGTAAACTCGGCTCTGGCACTTAAGCGTTGGATTATGTAAGACGAATTATTTCGGCTATGGCACTTAAGGTGTTAAATAGGGCTGCACGATATATCGTTTACACATCGTCATCGCGATGTGCGCATGCGCAATAGTCACATCGCAGGGCGTGCGATGTTAACACATTGAATGCCAGCCATGTTTTCATTCCTGTAGGTAAGTTGTGCCAGGGGTGTTTTTGACGATTCTGGCTCATTTTAGCAACAGCCGAGGATTCTTTTCTGTTAAGAATTCATGAACACCAATCATCTAAAAATAACTAATAGAATGTGTGCTTTCTCTGTCTAAAAGAGTTAGTTTGCAGAGTTAGTAGTTATGTAGATATTAGCCGTTGAGTACAGCATGGTTTCAGCGTCTGGAAATTTATTCAGAGATAAATGGCTTTTTGTGAAACAGTCACTTTAACCATTCATTTTTGGCATCAGTAAGACCGTCAGACATTCTAAACAATAGTTTTGAACAGTAATTTCCTCCATAACAACAGGAAACACCCCTCTCATTCAAACTCCTCCCTCCGTGTGTCTTCTCCAGGAGAAGACACACGGAGGGAGGAGTTCTCCTCCTTCCTCCTGGCTGTACAGCGGGCGTGTCAGAAGCGCTTTTGCTGCTGCCTGCCTGTGTGCCTGCCTGCCTGCTTGCGTGCGTGCGGACGCTCCTTGTGCGAGTCAAGATGGGCCGGGGAATGCGTGGGCGATGGGCAGATGTTGATTATGGCCTTTCTGAGGTGTTTCAAAGTGTGTTTCACCTATGATCTATTTTGCAAATCGCTCTCCGCTCTCTGTGTGCTGCTGCCGGTGCGCGGCCGCTCTCAGGCAAGACAAGTCTTGAGTGGATTACTGTAAAATCGCCACGGCATTTCCTTGAACGGCTTGGTCCCGCGGCAGTTTTTTCTTTGATTTCGGTCGTCTGGGGGAGCACTGTCAACACTTAGTGGGTCGGTAAAATAGATTATACACATTATCTTGCTCCAATAGTGATCTCGAAGATGTAAAAGTTGTTGATTGATGTTCCACCGTCAAAAAAAAAAAAATGTTTATGTAAGACGAGTAAACTCGGCTCTGGCACTTAAGCGTTGGATTATGTAAGACGAATTATTTCGGCTATGGCACTTAAGGTGTTAAAAGTAAATTAACTCGTCATTTTGCTTGATAAACTCTCACTTTAGGGGTAGCCTACTGAGTGAAATGCAGTCTCTCTCAAAGGTGAGAGATGCCCTACTACTGTACTCACTCATTTAGTGCTTAGCTTCAACACAACAAAATGGACAGAGAGCTAAATTGAATTATTTTTGCTTATGTTGCGTTGCTGACAGTAGCCCGTCGGATGTAAACGATGTGATTGCGTAGGCGGATGTGTCCACAGGTTGCAGTGCACTAGCAGGCTGGCTGCTGTAACTCAAACATGTCTGTGGAGTGGAGATATTTACTCTTGAAACACCAACAAGCAAGACAGCAACATAATGACAAGAAGGCTAAAGTGATTATTACTGAGAAGTTGTCCGTGTATCACCGCAGCTCTCTCTCCCCCTCAGGCTCTGATGATGCCAGGTCCTACACATCGGGAGCGTTTTTTTCGTGCGATTAATTCGCACATCAATAATATTATCCGAACCTATATCAGTCAATGCAACCGTGCATACCAACGGCGAAGTTTCGCCGAGCGTTATTGCGGTGTTTATTTTTTCGAACCACGGTCGATTTTTCAGTAGTTCGCTTCCGACGTGTACACATCTGTGGCTGTGATTGACAGGTGGGTCAAAACTCGCATCGCAATTTCGTGCCATATATTCGCTCTTGATGTGTAAGGACCTGGGTTGAGTTAATCATACATAGCGACTCATTTACACAAACATTTCAGTGAAAATAAAAAGACAAGAGACATATCTTGGCAATTAAATGTATATTTATTACTTTTCACGAATGAATTGTTTGTCACCAGTGCTGCTACATGTGAATCGTCGTCTCTGTCTGTACTGCGGTGCGCTCCAAAACCGGAACTCCAGAGATGCGGAGTGTACCACTTGGTAGTTTCTGGAGGGGGTTTCCGGGGGGTCAGACCAAGTGTGTAAAGTGGCAGGGGTGTTTCATTGTTGATTTATTGAAACGGTAGATTCTGGCACTCAATATTAGGGGTGGGCAATATATCAATTGTATATCAATATTGTGATATGAGACTATATGGTCTTAGATGTTGGATATGGTAAAATATGGTGATGATACAGCATACATGTTGTCTTTCCCTGGCTTTAAAAGCTGCAGTACACTAAGTGAAATGTAGGCTAGTGACATTTTTAAAGTAGAATGTCATAACTCACTCACTTTTTCATGTATGTAAGTCATGGAAATCTATTGGTCAAAATGTGTATGAACCCTGATAGATGGTGCTCTGAGGCCTACCAGTAGGCCACAGCCCAGTGGTTGAGAAACATTAAAATACATAATTTCCCCTCCAATATCAGATGGACTCCTCTACAAAATCACCCAAATCAATCTAGAAGTATTATTTTCTTTAAAATAGAGCTATTCTGGTAATCTGGTGAAAATCTCTATTTTTTCATATCGCAATATATATCGCAGGGGTGGGGAATATCGCAATGTCAGTTTTTTCCAATATCGTGCAGCCCTAGTGTTAAACAACAACACAACACGGACGAACCATTTTTGTCTTCTTTGTCTGTTTTTGTCTTCAACATGTCAGTTTGTGCCGTCCACCGCCATTATAATGTGTGGACCTCAGGGGTACCCGGAAGTAAATGTAAACATCCCGGTGATTTGGTCTATAGGTTAACTTGGGGATCATTTATTTTCTTAGACTGAGATTCTTAGACTGAGATTCGCTCCTGCATGGGTCCATTCCAGGATCAGTTCCACTTGACATTTCAGCGCTCTTTTTTGTGTCATTTTGATTTAGAGACAATTGGCCTGTCATTGTATTTGTTTGTTTGCTTTGTTTTGTTTGTTTTCTTTAGCGTGAGCTGAGCCTGAGCAATAAGGCAATACAGTGATTTAGTTATTGCATTTCTATTTTTTGTAGCTGTGGAAGGCCACCACAGACCAATCTGGTCAGGGTCACGGTGACAACAGGGAAAGCAGAGCAGCCAACGTGTTTTTCCGCAGCAACTTGCTCCTGGCGGACACTCCAACTCCAGCTGGGAGAGGTGGTCCCTCCAGCATACATTGGCGTCTAAAACCAAAAGGACAACATCATCTGCAAACAACAGAAATAGCAACCAAATGTCACCAAACTGGACATTCTCCAGACCTTCTGCCCATCAATATAATGAACAGGAAACGGGACAAGGCACATATTGTCAGAACCTTCCATAGAATCACTCAGGGAACACAGTGGTAGGCCTAGTCCAAATCCACTAAGCAGATACTGACACAGACTAGACAAACTCCCATTAGCCCTTGGTTATCTCTGAGGCTAAAAGCTGGTCCACTGTTCTGTGACAGAATGAAATCTGCGTTCTTCCTCTGGAATCTTAGGCTTGCATTGGTGGGAGTCTATTTCCAAGCACCAAGAGACTGGTTTTCAGGAAGGCTGAGCGATGTGATACCTTAATTGTTCCAACACACCTGTTTCCATTTTTCTAAAGATGGGTAACACCATACTTGACTGCCAATTCAAAGCCACTGTGAATTGAACAATCCAGGCCGTCAAATCATCTGCAAAAACTGTGTGGAAATGTTTAAGTTATAATCAATTATTTGTTAATTATCCCATCCTCACTTTCAGTTTCTGATTTCTGTGTGGTGCTGATGGACAGCTCCTTTTATCATCTCACTACCATGTATAATACAATCTTATATAAAGCATATAAAAACAATAATAGTCATTACAAAAATTACAACAGCCAGCCAGTCTCCCCTTCCTGAATGATTTTCTATCATTCCTTCAAGGCCACCAACGTCGTTTTCAATAATCTCTCTGAACTCCTCCCACACCTCACTTCTTCATCTACAGCAGCCACAGCAGCAGCTTTAATGGCCAGCCGGTACCTCTCTGCTGAATCAGGAATCCTCCACGCCGACCTTGTGGGCATGTTGTGGGTTGCCTCTATTGCAGGCTCTGACCACCGTTTGGCCACAGCTCCTATCTGCTGTGTTTCCATAACAGATTAAAAAAAAAAAAGGTTCACTCTAATGTCCCCAAACTCGTTGATACAGGAGGAGCTTGTTCCCAACTTCACTTCATGCTTGGGTTTACCAGTTCTGTCCAGCAGCCTCCCTTGCCATCTGATCCAGCTCACCACCACCAGATGGTGGTCAGTTGACAGCTCATGCCCTCTCTTCACCCAACTCCCCAGAGCATATGGCCTCAAGACTGACCAAACATTTGCAAAGTCAATCATTGAAGTTAGTGCCATGGTGGCAGTGCTATGGTGTTTGTTACAGACAATGTATGACTAACTCATAAATCCAATAACAACTCACCCATAAGAGCTATGGATTCAGTAGGTGGAGCGTTTTTCATCACCACCTCTAGCTGTCTCGCCAAACTGCCGCTACAGTACGTGCTACTGTCCCGCCAAACTACTAGCTTCCTGTCCACAGCTTGTACTCTAGTAAGTTGCATTGAGGCAATCCATTTTGCCAAAACTGGCTCAGTGGACTGACTTCTTCATTTCGCTTCTCTCTCTGCCTCTCTTGCAAAGCGTGGTGCGGTCCCGGCAGCGTGCGCTGTTACAAACATCTTCAGGTATGCGGCCAGCGGTTGCGGACGCTCGTGCCCAATGCAATGCTGGCTCACTACGGCAACCGACCATTAAATCATCTTAAGAAGAGAGGATAGCTGCTGGTGGGCTGATGGGAAGGGGGGGGGGGGTATACCGAGGGAGGAATGGTGTTTGGAGGAGCTGGGAAAAAGGCCCGGCCGGTTCGGTCAGGAGGGTTCCCGTGGGCCCAGCACCACAGAAGAAGACAGATTAAACCTGATTGGATTCACACTCATATAGTCTTCAAAGGAAACAAGCTTATTATGAAACACTGCAGTACCCCCCCCCCCCCCCCACCCTCTGTTAGTCATCTCTCTCTTTCTCTCTCTCTCTCTCTCTCTCTCTCTCTCTCTCTCTCTCTCCCTCTCTCTCTCTCTCTCTCTTTCTCTCCTATTATCAATCTTTTTCTATTCATCCTGTTCATTTTAAGTGCTCACGTTGATTGTTGCTGGAGATTATGGAAAACGGTATCAATTTGAACATCTCTCAGCTAAAGCCTGTACCAGATCGAGTTTCTACAAAATCTGCAACTCAAAGTGTTGTTTTTCATTTTCCTCTGCTGCTTTTCATACACACTCAGGGGCGACTTTAAAGATTGCGTGTGTTATTCTGCCTTTTCTTAAATAGCCCTAACAGCCAAATGATTTTGCTCCATCTCTTTGTATCTAAAATGGAGGGCCCCAAATTGGCCATAGTGGTCAAATGATGAGCCCATTCTGAATCAATACAACACTGCATCCTTGCAACAGCCTTTTTCATTTGACATTTTAAAGGGACGTGTTTGCTGGGTGGGCAATAGAATGGCGGCTATTGTTCCTTTGTGGTGCTCAGATTGTTTATCGACGAGGTGAGCGTGGTGGACCCCTGGTTTTCTGACAGTGTTCGAAGCCTCTGGAGAAAACTGCGAACTCATGTTCCTCTGGCATCATTAGTTGCCTAAGAAAACTGGGAGTAAGATTCTAACTCCCGTAAGATAACTTTTGCCAGCAATATAAACTCATAAATGGCACATGCATAGCCAATTATAAAGTTCAAGTTCAAGTTCAAGTTGATTTCAAATCCCAGATGGGCACACTCGGAAAGAAACGCGGGAAAAAAACACATCACTATTCGTGCCGGACATCCAGAGGTGCAACTGTCTGCCGGAGCAGGCTGCCATGAATGCAGTGCAGTGAGCAGTCTGGAGGAGGGAAGACACCCAGATAGACGCAGGAATTTTTGCAAATAGCGAGTTTTGAAATGCATGTTTCAACAATCCGATCCAGCGGTTCTTTCTATCACTATATCTACATTAAAGAAAGACATTCACACGTTCCGTAGGGCCCCGGGGAGGTCCGTGCAATATGTTTGTAACTGTTATTAAACCGTGACCAACACATTAACAAATTATTTTTGGACACAGGACCCAGCGAAAACCCCTGTAGCATTAAAGTTACATGGGATGGTTACATCTCCCGATTATAAAGCAACCCAGTTGACAGTTATGGACACTTAAAAGTATGGGTGCCACCTCCTCCGCCACACAGCCAGGCTACCAGTGACAGCAGATGGAGCAGTGGCTTGCCAGCTGCTCTCTGGCTCCTGGCAGACCTGAAATCCTCCAGCCTCTAACAGCCAGCTTATGGGCAGCTCCAAAGCTGCCAAGAACCAGAGCCTATGAGAATACAAGTCCATGTATAGGCTATGTCACACTAAATGGCCAATAGTTAATTCACACACACACACACACACACACACACACACACACACACACACACACACACACACACACACACACACACACACACACACACACACACACACACACACACACACACACACACACACACACACACACACACACACACACACACACACACACACACACACACATTAGCCCAGTCAGGTTCTTTAACCTGATGCAAGCATAGAGCAAACTATTGTAACAACAGTGAAGGGTGTTCCTATGACAGTGGCGCAAAAGATAAAGATTGCTCTAGTCAGACACACACACACATGCGCACACGCGCGCGCGCACACACACACACACACACACACACACACTGAGTTTTCAGGCACATTCCCTATTCCGTTTAAAGCGGGCAGCAGCGGTGATTCAGTCCGATAATGATGGGGACCTGAAATGTCTGGAATGATGTACGTTATCTCTTTGCTATCATGATAGCATCTCAGCCTCCACTGAGTATAGCTGTATTCTCTAGTTACCTCATTAACATCCATAGCTATACATGGGTGCTCTTAGTTGTACGCTGAGGGGATGATTAAAAGAAGATTCCAACATGCACCCACTCAAACAATTACAAATTAGCGAATATTTGCATAAACAAAGCAGTGCATCGATTATTAAAACGTACCCCCTACCACGCCTGTATTCTTTATGCATCTCTTGTGAGTTGCCTTCATTTTGCATGGAGGCTGTGTTAGGGAGCTTCAAATGAATGCCATTCACTTCCCAAGTCTAATCCGCCGTCTCATGATTAAAATTCCCATGGCTTTTATTCACCATATCAGAGTTGCTTCATGTTGAGATAATGCGTGTCTTTATGACAGAGTTGCTGTGCCATTTGTAGCTTTCCCCCTGATATTTGGTGGTTGACATTCAGATGCGTTCCTTTCTACCTGGTTGCCGCTGCTCAATGTGATCACTTTCAGCTGAGGTTGAGCAATAAGGTGCAGAGGTTGGGGCGCTGCAGGCGAAGAGGCATCTTCAAAGTATAATGAATAAGGCTTTGTCGGGGTGCCTGCGTGCCTCGATCGTCCCTTCACAGAAACGCAGAAAATGCTTTCCTTCTTCAAAGCGTACAGAGGATCTTCCTTGGGCGAAGTCTCTATTGTTGTTTGAATAAATGCGGATCAATTAGAATAGCAAAGGTTTAATTTCTCCCCTGTTTTTCATTTATTTCATTTCATTTATTTATTTGTAAGGGGACAGATAACATATAACATTTGCCAACATCTGAGGACATGTATCATAGCATTTCTAGCCAAGGCTAATTTGCAATGCCCGTCCCTGGATGTTATGTTATGTTCTTGATGTTATTCTCTGGATTTCCAATGTAGGCCCTGTTCCTCCAACTCCTACTGGAGGACCATGTAGGCCCTGTTCCTCCAACTCCTACTGGAGGACCATGTAGGCCCTGTTCCTCCAACTCCTACTGGAGGACCATGGTGACATGTAGGCCCTGTTCCTCCAACTCCTACTGGAGGACCATGTAGGCCCTGTTCCTCCAACTCCTACTGGAGGACCATGTAGGCCCTGTTCCTCCAACTCCTACTGGAGGACCATGTAGGCCCTGTTCCTCCAACTCCTACTGGAGGACCATGGTGACATGTAGGCCCTGTTCCTCCAACTCCTACTGGAGGACCATGTAGGCCCTGTTCCTCCAACTCCTACTGGAGGACCATGGTGACAAACGACGGCAGCATGTTCTGGAGTCGGATAAACTGACGAAACCGAGAAAGGGGGATCTACTAAGTAATTGTACAAAGAGTGTGTGAGTGTGTGTGTGTGTGTGTGTGTGTGTGCACGTGCGGGTCTGTGTGTGTGTGTATGGGGGGGGGGGGTTGGGGGTGTGCGTGCGGGTGTGTGCGCCGGGTGTGTGTGTGTGCGTGCGTGTGCATGTGTCTTTGAAAGCTTGATTCTTCGCCCCACTGCCCTCTGGCTTTTGGGCATGAAACCTTTTTGTCTAGCTTGCACCTACTGTACTTCTCTCTCTTGATCTCTCTGTCTCTTTCTCACACTACACATATTTCTCTGTCTGTCTGTCTGTCTCTGTCTCCCTCTTCATCTGTCTGTCTGTCTGTCTGTCTGTCTCCCTCTTTATCTGTCTGTCTGTCTGCCTATCTGTCTGCCTCTGTCTCCCTCTTCATCTGTCTGTCTGTCTGTCTGCCTCTTCATCTGTCTGTCTGTCTGCCTCTGTCTCCCTCTTCATCTGTCTGCCTGTCTGCCTCTGTCTCCCTCTTCATCTGTCTGTCTGTCTGTCTGTCTGTCTGCCTCTGTCTCCCTCTTCATCTGTCTGTCTGTCTGTCTGTCTGTCTGCCTCTGTCTCCCTCTTCATCTGTCTGTCTGCATCTGTTTCCCTCTTCATCTGTCTGTCTGTCTGTCTGCCTCTGTCTCCCTCTTCATCTGTCTGTCTGTCTGTCTGCCTCTGTCTCCCTCTTTATCTGTCTGTCTGTCTGTCTGTCTGCCTCTGTCTCCCTCTTCATCTGTCTGTCTGTCTGTCTGTCTGCCTCTGTCTCCCTCTTTATCTGTCTGTCTGTCTGTCTGCCTCTGTCTCCCTCTTCATCTGTCTGTCTGTCTGTCTGCCTCTGTCTCCCTCTTCATCTGTCTGTCTGTCTGTCTGTCTGTCTGTCTGCCTCTGTCTCCCTCTTTATCTGTCTGTCTGTCTGCCTCTGTCTCCCTCTTTATCTGTCTGTCTGTCTGTCTGTCTGCCTCTGTCTCCCTCTTCATCTGTCTGTCTGTCTGTCTGTCTGTCTGCCTCTGTCTCCCTCTTTATCTGTCTGTCTGTCTGCCTCTGTCTCCCTCTTCATCTGTCTGTCTGTCTGTCTGTCTGCCTATCTGTCTGCCTCTGTCTCCCTCTTCATCTGTCTGTCTGTCTGCCTCTTCATCTGTGTGTGTGTGTGCGCGCGCGCTCGCGCGTGCGTGTCTGTATCTCTCTCTTCATCTGTGTGTGTGTATGTGTGTGTGCGTGCATGCGTGCGTGCGTGCGTGTGTGTGTGTGTGTCTGTGTGTGTGCGTGCGTGTGTCTCTCGCTCTCTCTCAGGGTGGTGGCTGCATGTATACCTCAGCTAAGGTGAAAAAGCATGGATGTGATTTCTATAGCCCTGTTGGAGACCAGCACCTCATCACAAACCGGTCTCGGCTGGTTGGGCGAGCGAATGAAATCGTGGATAGCAGGACCGAAACGATTTCAGTTTTAGACTGCGGAGCGCCGCCTCACATCTCACTCATTCCTGCACATTCAATTGGATACATTCGATTCAATTCACCTCATATATGAGATGGAACGGGCGGGGAGGACAATGTTAGAGGACTGCTGAGGTTACCAAACAAAACCTTGAGAAACAAGAGTTGTGGGATTTGACCAGTGGCATCATCTTCTTTTGAAAGTCACTCATTCACATGTCTATTTGCAATCAAATTTGAATCAATATGGCAACACATCAAAAAGCCACAGAGGCACAGAATAAGAAAGTGAACTTGCCTGACATCAGACAGAAGTGTCAACTCGTTACACTCCATTAATGACATTGGCTCCACTCGAACCGATTTCCATGGGGGAGGGGGGGGGGGGGGGGGGCGGCGTTCGATTTTCTCTAACCAATCACCAGATTGGTTATGCGCTCAGTGGACCGATTTTCTATCGACAAACCGTCGTTTCACGCCATGATGCCAAACCAGAAGCCGTCAACTCAAGACAGTCGTGTCGTCATCCGACAAAAGTGCAGAGAGAGTTAGCAGGGCCTTTCATAGGCCTCCACACACAATATGGACGCACAAAGACATTAAATGACAGTGTGCTACATCAGAACAACACAAAGTCTAACCTCAGATATTCTCCACACTCTCATTACCAGCAAAAAGTTTGCAATTCTTACTTTTTTTGAATGCCATTTAAATGTGATGTGAGGTTAGAGATCACTTTAAGCGGAATGATTCACATTTTGGTTCTTACACATCCAGGAGGATGCCCAGTGTGCATGACATCACCACAGCCTTAAGCAGAACTTTGTGAATGAATAAATAATATGGTTTTCCCCCTCCAGAGTGGTTAAGTAGTGCTGAGTCCTCCCGCCTCTTAGCCCCCCTGCTGGGGGCTGATCCATCATGCATCTTACATCACTATCCACTGTAGCGTTTTGGGAAGTCCTCACAGTATGGGTGCAGAAAAGGACCCCTTCTGAAACAAATAATTCATAGATAATGATAGATGTGATATAGTAGTTAAAATGTGTCAATCGTATTCTACTAATCTATAGTAAATATACTCACATCCATCAGTTGCTTTTTCACAATTAAAAAAATTGAAATAAATTAAAAATAATTTTCTGTTTCGTGTAGACTGATCCTCCCTCTATGTACATGTACATGTGTCTGCAGCGTCCACCAGGGTATAGCAAAGGAAATCTATTCTTATCTCAAATAAATATACACCTTATATTGTTTGAAGTGTTTGATGATAAAGGAGCGTTACTCCAAACAATATAGATAATTCTTTCCAAGTGCTGCTGCTGGTTTGTTGTGTTTGGAGCACAGCAACACCACACCGGCCAGTTACCTCGGGAAACTACTCCCCTACCTTGTGTTTGTGCGTCTGTCTGTGTTGACCTTTTGCTGATTGTGAATTAAGTGTCGGTGAGTGCTTCAGGTCCCTGGCCTTTGAAGGTTAGAGACACTCACACCCCAACTCGGTTCACCACTGGCGCAATAAACAAGACATAGGACAACTACGATGTCTCTCTCTCTCTCTCTCTCTCTCTCTCTCCTTATCTTCCTTTTCTCCTGACCTCCTGCCTCTTTCCATTTCTCTCTGAACATGGCATACCTTCACAGTCGCTCCCTGAGAGAGATGGAGGGATGTTGAAAATGAAAAGAAAAACAATTAGTTGCGCTGATGGGCCTGGGTGAGGTAATGAAATGGCGTGTCTCATTGTAGCGTGTAATGGAGAGCAGTTTGAAGTTAATTGAGGGGAGATAGGACACTGGGCCAGTGTCTGCCGGAGTATTGTAGTGGGGAGCAGCAAGGGTTTATCAGGGAGAGAATCACTGAACCCAGAAAAAAACCAATTCCTTATCAGACTTCACAAATGAGAATTATCTTGCTTTAACAGACGAGATAGCGAGATCAATTGTTATCCTAATTAAATTCATATTCCTTTCATCTATTTCTGGGTTTAGGTTCATGGGCGTGAAAGAGCGTGCTAAGCCTCTTTCAAACTAAATGTTTTCATCGATTCATGTATTTAGTTACATTACTCTTTTATTGTTTCCCAAATACCTGCTGCTTGTCTTAGCCTAAATGTAGAATGAATAGCCTATCCAATTTAGGCAGATGCTATTTGCACCCGGGTACGAATAGACACTCCGTTAATGCTATACATTTCCACCACTGACAAGTCAACGTGTGGTTTCCATGTTGATAAATGTCCAGAAGCTTTGTCATGGCTCCAGCACACTGGTCGTTTTCAGAAAGAGACAAGAGTGCCACCCACTGGTGAAGTGATTCTGTGTGCTCCACTCCCATTCCAAGGATAGTAAGTCTCTGTAGTGTGACCTGTAGAGAATTAAAAATGTGCATAGCAACTATAACAATATTGCTATGCAGATGAAGCAAACATCAGTGCCTCCAAGTCAAGATCTTACATCAGGTGCATAATGGCTGGCATCCAATATTATAGACCTCAATTGAAATCTATTCTTGAAATATAAGCCTACTCATCACTGCGAGGCGAGTAATCACAGCAAATCAGGAGGTTGTCTTCTTGATACAAATGATCCACTGATTTTCTCCCTCACACACACACACACACACACACACAAGCACACAACGAACAACAGCACATTCATCCATGTTGATCCATATCCGTGCAATTGATTGTAAACTTGCATTTGTTGCCACAAACACTATTCAGTTTCTCGTCATGAGTGAAGCTCCTCCGGAACTTCAATGCTCTAAAAAGGAATAACGTGTTGAGTCGCATTTTGCATTCATGGCTGATGGGAGTGATGAAACAAGCTGCATGTAGAGATTAAAGCAGTGGTTCTCAAATGGGGGTCCGGGGTCCCCCAGGGGTCCGTGGCACTTTGCCAGGGGGTCCGCGAAAAGTTTTCAGGAAAATAAAAATAAAAACTTTTTTGTGTGTGCAAAAGCTTCCTAGTTCAACGACAATATATTGTATGCTTTAAATCTAAAATTGTTCATGGATTACATTCTAATCTAACAAACCTATCAATGTACTGTAAAAGTCGAGCACGTTACCGTGGAAACAATTAAGCTTAGCCCAAAATCACAAATGAGAATGAGGGGGTCCCCGGTATATTTTCCATCTTGTAAGGGGTCCTTGGCTGAAAAACATTTGAGAACCTCTGGCTTAAAGCATGATGAAGAGAGTGAACACACAACACAACATCACCCCACCCAAGACTTTTGATCTATGAAGAGCAGATAGCAGATAGATCAAAAGTCTTGGGTGGGGTGTTTGGGGGGTCTCTTCTTCTCTCCTACAGGGTCTATGTTAAACACAAACACAGCTTGCCTACAGTATTGATCATGTCTCCCTGATAGGCAGAGCAGAACCACTGCACCTGTATTCATTAAACAACCAAGGGGAGAAAGTCAGGCTCTGTTTGTGAAATGAAGCGCCACAGGCCACAAACACCTACCACATTACATGGAAACGTTCCAGTGGAGCGTGACAGAGGGAAGGAACAGGAAAGGAAGGCAAGGACAGGTTGTGACCTTCTCTAAACAAGGAGAAGGAAATGTAGGAGAGGTGTTTAACTAAAAACATAAGCAGAAACAATTGTTGGATTGGGTGCGTATTTTCTCAAGACGATTAGAATGAGCAATTAACAATTAAATGGAAGTTATTTAGTGGTTTATTGCTTCATAAACACTTGTTCTCTTTTGAGACTTGAGGGTGAAATGTTTGACTTGTCCCTGTGAAATTAAGAAATGCTCTGGCAAGTCAAATGATTCAATGAATATTAAACAGAATGTTGAAACCCCATTTGTTTTGATAGACTTTTTTTTTTTTACTTCAGATGAACGAATAGACCGCTCTAACGTATACCTTACCCACTTTACATTCTACAGGTCTTTCACTGCTGTCACCCTTCAGTGCTAACTCTTCATTCTGAAAACCTCATTGGAAATAGGTCATTTTCCAGCAGACAGATTATAAATGGCAACGCCTGTAAAAATGTAAAGTGGGAGGATTTAAAATGCGATGTTATAGACCCACTTTAGCAGTTATGTATGCCTTCAACATTCATTTACTGATAACTACTCTAAAGATTACTGAGGTTCCCAAATCACTCTTGATACTTGGCAGTCTTCAAGGCCATACTGTACGTGATGTTCCGCAGACTTCCAAGAAGCAGAAAAAGATAGTGTCCACACTTGAAAACTTCAAAAAGTGCTATTTATATTCCTTTGACTGAAGAAATAGGGCATCAAAAGAAAAGGAACAAAGATTTGTGTTAAAACCCGAGAAATGAAGAAGGCGCAAGCTCATTGTCTGGCCTGCTCTCCCAACGGCCTCCATCTGAGACGACCTGGCGACCCCACGCTCGCAAGCATTGGAGATCCTCCTCCGACAGCGAGGAGAAGCAGCAGTGCGCTCCCAGTTGTCCTCATTTAATTCCCACATCTCAGGGAGCGGAGCGGCGATAACAAACAGAACTCAATAGAAATATAAGTGCGAAATCTCAGACATGAGGGAGGGCTCAATGTCTGCCCTATCTTGCCCAGTGTTATCCATCAACCATGACCTTGACCTGCTGCTTGGGCTTGAGGACGTCTCCGGGGACGGCAGACGGCGAAGACAGAGGACAAAATAGGCGTAAGGGGAGAGGATAATATTCATATGCCACAGATTGACCTGTTCCTAGATTAAAGGGTGCACTACGGATTGATTTTTTTCTTTCTGGAAGAGGTGACCTTTCAGGGGTTCACGCCTGCTGTGAGCTGACCTCTGACAGGGGTGCACGCCTGCTGTGAGCTGACCTCTGACAAAGGGTCAAAGAAGTGTTCCGACAAATTAACTGGGATATGTGTCCGTAGAGGGCGGTTGGAAGATTAGGGGACGAAGAACACATTTTCTAAAGATGGCTGGACGCCGCGGCTCAGTGGACTGGAGAGCATGTCATGTTTTTCACAGCCTAGGGTCATGGCTAGGGCTCTGACTCATGAACTGGGTTACATGATGTCGCCTCTCTCTCGCTCTGGCGCTCTCTCCCAGCTCTTCCGTTCTCTCTGGCCTGGTTGTTGTGTCGGCTTTCACAGCACCGTCTGCTGAGGCAGCCACACTCAAAACAAGAAGCTTTAAGAATCTCAGGTGGGACACAGGTGGGAAATCACCAGTCAGCTATCACAGACTGCAATATCTACAGGAAGAACACTTACCAAAATTCTGAATTTGAGACCTGATTGCACAATATTTGTAGTATTTTGAATACAGTGCAGAGGTGGGGACTTGAGTCACTCAGTCACATCACTTGGACTCGGGTCAGACTCAAGTCACAGTTTTAAGTTAGTGCATGAGACTTGACTTGGCATTGATTCTGCTGACTTAAGACATGACTTTTGACTTGTATTTTGCTGACTTGAAAGGGGTTCTTGACAAAAGATCTTTGTTTTGGACAGCTGAATTTAAGGGTCCCATCATACAGGAACAGGATTCCCCTCTCTTTGATTGTAAAGGAGTTGGATGTGATACTGTATCTAAACATTGTATCAAAAAGACATGGTCGCCAACTAGCCTAAATCCACACATCCCTATTAGAACCCAGCCTCTAAACGAGCCATTTGGACTTCTGTGCCTTTGTGACATCACAATGGTTCACTCATGATCATTTTTGTAAAAAGAAATTATAGACTAAGTAAGTGTGTGTGTGTGTGTGTGTGTGTGTGTGTGTGTGTGTGTGTGTGTGTGTGTGTGTGTGTGTGTGTGTGTGTGTGTGTGTGTGTGTGTGTGTGTGTGTCAAAGTGGATGTCATTGTTTATTACAGAGTTTTGCCTACCTGTGCTGTCTGTAGCTGCCATGTGTATCATGTTTCACTCTTGAAATGGTAGCAAATCAGAACAGAGGGGTCCTTAAACAAGAACATGCACCATGAGTTTCTTGGCGGAAAATAAGTTTTCGCCGTTTCTTCCGAGTGGATTTGAATTGGACTGCATCGGACACTGATTGGCTGAAGGACTGGATTTGGTGCAGCTGATTGGCTGAAGGAGTTGTCTGTCAAGGCAACTACTCCCACCCACTGAAGTCACTGTGGACGACTTGGAGTTCAGACTGATAGGTAGAGTGAAACAGAATGTGAGATGACGTTATCAGGATGGTTGTAACCTGGCTACATTGTAGCCAGCGAGACCTTTTTTTTAAAACATGACCTCATTGTATAAAATGACCTCTTGTGACCTCTAGGATGATCATAGTCCTGTGAGTGAAAATTTACAACCTCAAACTAGACATCTATGATCTATCTATGCTATGGCATTCAGGGGATGCATGGCTTTCCTAAGTACCGGTATATTGACAATAAGGGGGTTTCTTAGCCATTTCCAAAACAGACTTCCCACAGTAACCTGGCCATTTCCACCACTGATGATGACATGCACTTGACTTGGACTTGCCTGATCGTGAATCTGACGCATCAGGACTTGAGACGGACTTGGGACTCTAGCAAAGTTGACTTGAACACACACCTCTGGCCAAGTGCCTTAGGCGTTATTTAGGATAATGGAACATTTCCTGCACAGTGTGCTCCCGTGAAAGAGCAGGACATGCCGTCTCCTTGAGTGCTAAAAATACTCCACCAATGTCACACAGCATTCGAGTGTATTTCCAAACCGACATTCCTTTGCTTGGAAGGTGTCCTGCGTTTGCTTACGACACATGGTGTTAGCAAAGGGGTGATGCAAATGCCACATAGGTTTATTAACTGTTAGTCATGGATCAGGGGATCTGTTAGTAGTCCACAATCAGCCGATTACGGTAAAGGCCTGTATTTCTTTGTGCTGTGGGCTTGCCCTGTCTTTGCCCTTTCCCTGCTCCCATGCAGGAAGAGGGGTGTGCTCAAGGTTGATTATTAATGCTCCTAATAGTAGGCAAGAGACTTCCAAGGGTATGAGGAAATCCGGTGCTTTAGGGATTTAATTGAGTAGCATTTTCAGAGTAATGTTGTCATGTTGCAATTTTAACCTCATTAATGTTACAATAATGTTGCTCCTGGTATTATGTTTCGTCCCCAATGATTACAGTATATCCAGTCGAATCATTGCAGTGATTAAATCAAACGTGTGTTCGAAACATCATGGAGTATCTTAAACAATAACACTGATGTTTAGAGTATATGCCTTGATAAAGAGACATCGGACCAGACTTGACCCTAGGCCTTATCAATACACAGATAACTTCCTTCTAATCTAGACAGCATCAGGGGTTTACTGTCTAAAAACAAAGCCCAACATAGTGTTCAAATTATGAATCATCTGTCTGTTTTGGTGATTGAGATTTTGTATTATGTGTGATGTGGTAACATGTACAGACAGTACAGTAAGTGCATAGTAAAAGCCAATAGGTAACTGAATAATTTCGACAAAAGATTACAGTAACATCACACAAAACCGTAATAAAACATAACGATATTTATTTAGCCATATGTGTTGCCAATTTTCAGTTTGAAGATAAGATTTTTGACTGGAATATTTGAGACATTGGTGATCCATAATTTATTTGATGTTGAAGCTTATCAAATTACAATCTGTCCCCTCTTCCCACTGACGTCGGGTCAGTTTATAAGTAACTCACTTCCCGTGTCATGAGTCACACACTTGAGACACGCACAGATAAAACTTTTGCAATCTGTTATGAAATCAGGTTGCTTTGTAGATCAATCTAGATTATCTGTGTAGATAAAACAAGCTTCTTCTTTTTAACCAAGAGAGAACAAATCTGGTCTGAATTAAGAAGACATTTCCCCCCTGCATAATATTTGGTACTGTCCAGATTCTTAACAAAGACATGCTTCATGAAGGACAGTTTTAAAGAGCTCTAATATTTGTTTTGGGCCCTCGCTCTATTGACCCATAGGATGGGTCTTCAGGAATGTCCCACACGATGTCTCTTTCTTATCACTCTTCTTCTGCCATATACTTAAAGTGCAGGCTGCGATCTCGCTGACACACTGTAAATATGCTCTAGCAGAGACATACTTGAAGCCTGTTTTAACAAGAATATTATCAGGTCACAATGTACACATGTAGGCCTCCCTGCCTTGTACTCTCAGGCAGACACAGATTGCACAAGGTGACAAACTTAACGACTCCTCCCTTGGGTTTATCTTTGCTGGTCGTTATGGAGTGTGGGCCTACAGTAGTTTGCCCTTTCCTCTTCAATAAGGTGATGCCTGTTCTCTAGTGATAAACAATGATTTCTGTATAATATTAACATTATTTTAGTGGATGTTGTGTTATGGCATGATAATTCTACTTTCATGAGGTCTGTTAAAGCAGAGCTATCCCTCTTTTAGTTTCAAGACTGAGAACTACAGCAACTGACACCAACAATTTGTGAGAGCAGATTGTAATTTCAGCAGTTGCCAGTTGTGAGAATTGTGCTGCCCTTTTTCAACAGATAAGATGCCATAAATCAACAGATCAACTACTCGTTTCGGCTGAACTGACAGCTACTGCCCTATACTGGTAGAATGGTCTTTCTGCTGGCTTATGCTCCCTGTATGCTTTTCTCGGACGGTGTGCCGGTAGCGGATGATCACAGACTTTTTATTTGCCAGGCTAGCCATTGAACATTTGCAAAGTCACATGACAGACACTGTCATGTGACTGTGTATTGCCTTTACATTGTGCAGATTTTTTTTTGCCTGTGGTTAGAAACTGATTAACCGGGAGAAAATTACCTTCTTTTCTCTCTCTCTCGACGAATCAATTTACTCATACAGTAGGTCATTTTCACAGTCACCTTCACACACCAATGTCAAAGCAAAGACACCAATAGATTTTGTTGTTATTATTATTATAATTTTGGGCGCCCACACTAGAAGTTTATCCGACGAACAGTTCTGAAGATATGCAAAGGACAGACATACAGACAGACTGTCCTGGAATTATAGTATAGATCAGAGGTTTTCTAAGTGGGAGGCAGGCCTACGCAGGGGGGCTCCAAACAGTTTCAGGGGAGGCTCAGTGAATGAAAGTGAGAAAAATATTAGTTCCATTAGTTATCAAAATGAGATCACATAGAATAGCCTAAATGTGTGTGTGATTTGGTTAGAAATAGTTCAGATACAGTAGTTTGGGGGAATTTGAATGTTTTTCTCACTTTCCCAGAGTCAGAAACAAATAAATGCCTTCAGACATACAGTAGCTTTCTATGTATTTGGTGTAGTCAAACAGCAATGTCATGCTATCTTGCTGAATTTCTGAGGCTCTGCGATCAAATATTATGATCATGATCCCATTAGGCATCCAGGAATTCAAAACTAAACAATTAAACCAAGGGGGGGGGGGGGGGGGGGGGGGGGGGGGGGGGGGGGGGGGGGCGCCTTTTTCCAAGCTTTGTCTGAGGGGAGGCCCACAGTCTCAGACTTTGAAAACTCCTGGTATAGACTATTACACCACCAACATCAATGTTAGTATTTTACATGATAGTGAAAAGTTCTTCAATCAGGTTCAGATTCACTCCTTTATTCAATGATCCATTCAGCTGTGCTTTTATGCCCTCCCCTCAGTGTGTTTTATGGCCCAGCAGTACTACACCCTGCGCTTACCTATCAGCCAACTCCATTTACTGTAACAGTGTCGTCACCGCTATAATAACAGACCCGGTCCCGCCCCCTTCATCTCCCCGTCCTCCAATCCTCGTTTATCCGCCCACTGCTGAGGTTACCTGGTCAGGTGTGGGGGCCTATAAAGCTAACAGTAAATGGGCTACATACACTGTGCTTCTGCAGATACTGTACACTGTCTCTCCAATAGCCACCCCTCATCAGAGAGTATTAACAAGGGGAGACTACCTGAGGCTGCCGTTAAGGGGTCAGCCATGGTGGGAGGCATCCACACAGATTTGCTGGTCACGGCAGTTCTACTCTTTCTAACTCAGATTCAGTGCAGGTGGGTCTCAATTATTGCTTTGACTTTCAGCCGACAGGTCATTTGAAATTATTTTATACTATTGATAATTGTGTTTAGTTTTAGATAATGTATTTCATCGCTGGGAGTCAATGTGCATGGAATTTCAGTTTTAAGACCATGTAAATTGAGCATAAAATGTTTTGTTTGATAGGAAAATGATTAATTGTTCAGAGCTAGAATCACATCTGATCCCTGTTGTTTCCCTCTCTCAGGGCTGAAGATGACAACTCATCAGTTACTCTTCCAAACTGGAGGACAAACTCAGGTACAGATGATACAATGTATCGTGCCTTGAGAATAATAATTTGTTGGTTGAAAGAAGCGGGTTGTTTATCAGACAGTTTATCAGGCTAATTTAGAATGTGCTTGCTGTTGCCTGGGTCTCATCAGTACTTTTGGTGTCATCCACACTACCAATTTCCTGCAACACTAAGCTTGGACAAGAACAGAGAACAAAAGCTTTTCCACACCAGACATTTCTTTGATTAACAATGCACTTCCCATTAGGCGGGAGATTTATCTTGTTTCCATTGAAATTAGTGGATCCAAACATGTTGAGTATGTATGAGTATGAGTATGCTGATTGATAGATCGATCGATAGATAGATAGATAGATAGATAGATAGATAGATAGATAGATAGATAGATAGATATAGAGGCAGGCAGGCAGACAGACAGACAGGCAGGCAGACAAGCAGGTTGACAGACAGATACTGTATGTGTATTTTAAAATTATATTTTCCTTTTCATCCATAGAATATGTTACACAGTGTGTCCTCAACAGTGACAACGATCTGTTGTGTGACTGGACAAGGGGCCAGAGAGGAACAGGTACATTAGACACAATTTACAACAGTGAAGTGATGTTCTGCTATAGAGAGATGTGTAACATGATTGTTGTGACATTTACTTTTTTCTGTGTCCAACGTTGGTCCACAGTTCTATTCTAATCTATTCTGTGTCCATGTCTTACGGCATGTATCTATTCTGTGTCCATGTCTTACTGCAGGTATCTATTCTGTGTCCATGTCTTTACTGCATGTATCTATTCTGTGTCCATGTCTTTACTGCATGTATCTAGTCTGTGTCCATGTCTTTACTGCATGTATCTATTCTGTGTCCATGTCTTTACTGCATGTATCTATTCTGTGTCCATGTCTTTACTGCATGTATCTATTCTGTGTCCATGTCTTTACTGCATGTATCTATTCTGTGTCCATGTCTTACTGCATGTATCTATTCTGTGTCCATGTCTTTACTGCATGTATCTATTCTGTGTCCATGTCTTTACTGCATGTATCTATTCTGTGTCCATGTCTTTACTGCATGTATCTATTCTGTGTCCATGTCTTACTGCATGTATCTATTCTGTGTCTATGTCTTACTGCATGTATCTATTCTGTGTCCATGTCTTACTGCATGTATCTATTCTGTGTCCATGTCTTACTGCATGGCATTGATCTGCAGCAGGGCCATAATCTTTTATAGCCTGGTGTTCTCCCAAGGGCAATCAAAGTAGAGGGCCTCCACTCAAGGCTCACATTTAGCTCAAAAACACTCCAGCTATTTTACATCTAATTATAATGTGCCGTACCAGATGCTTTTCAAAGATGTTTGGGCTTTTTTTATGTGATGAAAATGATATTCCAAAACCTCACATTTAAAATGTGCTGTTATCGTTCATATTGAGTTTCAAAAGGGATGAAGTGCTGCTTAATTCAGTGAATATTTGTAGGCTACTTTAGAAACAAAAACATAGTCTATAGTTTGTTACACTATTTGGTCTACTTTTTTAAATCTCCTACATGAACACACTACCTCTCTCCAAATGATGTCTCAGTGAGTTCTTTAGAGAGCAGTGTCCTGAGCCTGGAGGGTGAAGCCTGTCTGGAGTTCTGGTACCTGGCTCCAGTCGCTTCAGACCTTAAAGTTCTGCTGAAGAGCAGCACTGGACTGCTACAAATCTGGACCTCACCTGCCCTGCACAGAGGTTCTTGGAGACAAGTGTTTGTCCCTCTATCCATCACTGAAACAGGGACCCAGGTAGGAGTATATGCACACACATCCAAGCCCGGAGTAGCAACTATATGGGCAGGGTGAGTGCCCCGGGGCATCAGCTGCCTTGGGGCATCAGCCAAAATGATTCTGCAGCTAATTGTACTGTCTTTCAGAGGCTAGCGGGCTCACTTTTAAAGCTAGAGTGAAGGATATCATATGAAACTAGAAGACCCTAAGGCATCAAATGACACCAACCATGACATGTTAGCTTGTAGGCAAGGGGGCTAAATACCACTCCAAAGTTAGACTAAATTTTGACAAGGGAAAAACGGGCATGGTCATATTCAAAGGGGTCTCTTGACCCGTCACCTCAAGATATCTGAATAATAATGGGTTCTATGGGTACCCACAAGTCTCCCTTTACAGGCATGCTCACTTTATGCTAATCCATTTTATTCTTCCAAAAAATGCTGTTTTACTTCGTTTCGAACTCAAGCTCTCACTAGTGCCTTAAACGCTGCAACGCAGCCCTATGGAAGACTGTTATTTTGCTCCAAAATTACTTTTCATTAAAACCTGACCACCCACCCGTAGGTGGCGTGGTACCCCCTGGGACTGACACGGATCCACGTGACTACGTCACGTCCTGCCAGTCCAGGGAATAATCACTTCCGCTTTCTTCCAGCCGCTGTAAAGACGTGTTTTGTGAAAGGAGGAGTTATATTACATAGCTTTAGATACTAGGCTCGTTCCGGCTGACTTGCCCACCTCAAGAGGGTCGCGTGGACGGGATAAAGCAGGCTTCGGAGACCCGACCCTGTACCCTTCACCCTGCGGCGTCGGAACAAGTCATCTAAAAAGCTAAGAGTATCTTCCTTAGTTAACTGTTGCTAACTGCCGCCGTGCAGTTGATGTGAAACGTTTCCCCGGAAACGGGGTAACGTTGTTAGGCTTGAGCGCATGACTCAGGTCTGCACTCATAACTCTAGCTAGGTTTGCATACATGCAGAATAGCTTGTACCGTTAGCACTAGAACAACAGGCTAAATAGCACAGTTGTCACAGATAGCTAGATGCATCCGTGCGGTTGCTTCTGTTGCTAGGTACTTTAGGAACGCCGGCTTTAGAGCGCGCGCGTTAGATAGTTAGCTAGTTTGCTCAGTGCAGCTAGCTTGGACTACCTTGTAGCACAGATAGCTAATGTGCACACGTGCAGTTAGTGTCTGTGTGCTAAGTACTTCGCGCCAGCTACCTCTGTGTAGGGCGCGCCTTAAGCGAGAGTAGTAATGCTCTTCAGTGAAATAGCTAGTTAGCTAGCTTGCTCCCGTGCAGCCAGTATCTAGCGATGTGTAGTACTCCAGCTCTTACCGGTGCAGGCTTAGCTTGCACGTTAACCCCGTTTTCCTGTTAGCACAGAGAGGGGGGAACAGCTAGGTGCTGTATTAGCTGTGAGGCTACGCTGGCCGGTTACGACCGGCACAATTAATTTGAACAGGCGTTGCTGGGACCTACATAAATGTAGTGTAGCTTTTACTGGCGTCTGAGATTTTAGCTGGGCGATTCGCTAGCTAGGTGAGCTCGCCCCGCACCTTGTGTGGGCCGCTTCTCTCAGTACTTACGCCATCTTAGCCAGCTTGCTTGTCTGCTAAGTGTTTGCTTGCCTCGTGCAATTAGCATCTACTAGATTGCAACTCCCTCTGAGGAGTTTCTTCTGAGATTGACTAGCTTCGCGGGCCGCTGGCCTAATGCTTGCGGTCACGCTTGCTTCCCCGTGTTACTCAGGGTAGAGACGCGCGGCACCGGCCTGTGCGCAGGCTTGTGTTAGCGCACGCTTGTCTCTCAGTGCTTATGCTAGCTTAGCTAGTGGCTTCCACGTCTGTTCTCTCGGGTTAACAGGTTGTGGGTATTGGTGCCCCCCCTTCGGGATGGGCTATTGCCGCTTACGTTACCATTGCACGCGCACGTTCGCTAGCCTCCGGGTTGCTTACTGTCTAGCATGTGCTTTTTGCTAGCTTGCTTAAGCGGTACTCCCGCTAATAGGGTGCGCCCTGCGGGAGCTTGCTATTAGTGGTTAGCTTCCTGCTTCCTCTTGCTACTGAGCAGGGAAGGTCAGGGAGGGGATGGGCCGTGTGTAAAACTACTTGGCCGAGTATGAATCGGCACGTTAAGTGCGTGTTCGGCCTTGGGCACGAGCACGCTGCACAGGCGCCTTGAACCCTCGGTCTGGTCCGCAGCTAAGCTCTTGAGAGCTGGCCAAGGTCCGCTCTCAAAGAAGTGTTAAAGCTAGCTTGCCTTGCATAGGTGCAGATAGCAATATTAGTACTGTTTAGCACAGAACGATAGCATTTTGCAGATAGCTGGCGTGCACCCGTGCAGTTAGTATCTGTGTGCTAAGTACATTGGGCGCGAGATACCTCCGCTACAATAGACATACTGCTCCTTGCTGGCGCTACGCGTCCAGCAGGGCTTACAGCTCGCCAAGGTCTGGGCTCAGTGCCAGCCTTTGGCTTGTAGCTCTAAGGACAAGCCCACCGCCCTTGGTGCCCAAGGCCCGGGGTGGTTGGGAGCTCTCCATGGGTCGCACTCCCTTGTTGGGGTGCCCCCTGCAAGTGCAGGGAGCCTGGCTGGGGGCACAGCGCACCTTGGTCCATGGCCACGGCCTGGCCTCGGTTGGCGGCGCCCAGGTCAAGCCCACCGGTTGGCTCACCAAGGCTGGGCTTAGTTCCAGCCTGCGGCTTGTAGCTTTAGACCCACCGTCCTCGGTGCCCAAGGCCCGAGTTCGGTCGGGAGCTCGCCCAGGGTCTCATACCCAGCATCAAGGCTCGCCTTGGTCCATGGCTATGGCCTGGCCTCGGCTAGAGGCTCCTAGGACAGCCCACCATCAATGGCACCAACGGCTCATTGCTGGTCGGGAGCTCGCCTGGGGGCCGCACTGTCGGACAAGTCCACGTGCGTCTCGAGAGAGAGAACGTTACCTCCGCAGTCCCCCCAGCCTGCGAAAGGCGCACGGCGGGGGGGGGGGGGGGGGTGTTCGATACAACAGCGCGTCAGTAGGCGGAGCTTGCGTAAGAAGTTCTCCCCCAGCATGCACAGCTTCTACGGAACTGTCCATGCGGCGGGGGGGCGTAGCCTCTCACGTCCCGCCCCCCCATCAGGGCACCGGATCGAAAGGTCCCGGTGCCCAGCAATATGCTCATGACTATATTTCAGGGATCATTTCTATAGTTTCTAACTTGAGAAATGTGTTTCTAAAATGTTCAGTCTCGCTATCCACGATGATGAGACGGTGATACTCTTCTCTGAGCGCGAAGCGGGCAGAGAGACTTGATTCAGTTCATATGCTCTCTGCTTTTGATGACCGTTCACTGTCTCCTATGGGGACATTGAGGGAGAGAGTATGATCCGAGTTCCGCTCCGTTGGCCACAAGAGACCATCTTGTCCAACAGGCTCGATGCCTGGGAGCATCTATGTTCCCCCGTCCCCATTACGGCGCACCCTCCAGAGGGGATACGCGCTACAGTTTGCCCACCCATGTTCGACGGGACCCCCGATCTGGCCGTGGAGGAGGAGGCCATGGACGGCTCCATGCGTCCAAAATTGGACCTTCGGCGTCTTAACAAGACGCTGAGGAAGTCCCGTCCCGAATGCTCTCTTCCCCGCCTGTGCAAGTTGAGACAGGGAGATTTCTTACTTCCAGGGATCTGGAAGGTGCGGTCTTCCACGTCCACATGGTCAGGAGACACAGGAAATACCTGAGGTTCTCCTTCCTGGGGAAGGCTTACGAGTTCTGTGGCTTGCCATTCGGCATGTCTTTGAGCCCGCGAACCCTCAGAACGGTGTGCGTGGAGGCAGCCGTGGCTCCCCTCCGCGCGAGGGGGATCCGCGTCTTCCTATATCTCAACGACGTTCTCTTAGCGGCCGACTCGAGGGTCTGTGCCGCGGAACATACCAAGGTGGTGACCGATCACCGGCAAACCTTAGGGTTTTTGGTGAACTGGCAGAAGAGTTGCCTCGTCCCAGCGCAGGCAGCGACCTTCCTGGGGCTCGAGCTATACTTCCTGCGAGCCTTTCGCCAGAGCGACAGGCTCGCACGGTTCGGACAGCAAGCCAAGGACGTTAGGTCTGTGCCCTCGGTGTCAGTGCATCAGTGCACAGTGATGTTGGGCCTGATGGCCTCAGCACTGCATGTGCTCCCGCTAGGGAGGCTACACATGCTCTCGTGGTCCAAATATGGTTCTCAGGCTTCGCCTGGACTCGGCCGGGGACCGTCATCGCAGGGTTCCTCTGACAGGTCAGGCCTGGCAGGCGCTGGCTATATGGGCGGACCCCCGTTACCTCTCGAGAGGTACTCGGTGGGGCCCTGTCCCGCTCAGGATGGTGATTCGCACAGACGCCTCCCTCTGGGGAGGGGGTGCGATTTGCGGGCATTTTTCGGCGAACGGCCGGTGGGAGACTCAGGAGCTTCGCCACATAAACGTGCTAGAGCTGAAGGCGATTCGCCGGGCTCTGCCTCAGGACAAGCCCACCATCAATGGCGCCGTGGGCCCATTGTTGGTTGGGAGCTCTCTTGGGGACCGCACTGCCGGACAAGTCCGCGTGCGGCCAGACTCGAAAGAGAACGTTGCCTCCGCAGTCCCCCCGGCCTGCGGAGGTAACACTTCCAGCGGCTCACACATGGGCACCATGTGCTGATTCGCTCGGACAATAGGGCAGCGATCGCCCACCTGAACAAACAGGGCGGTGTGCGGTCGGGGGCGCTGAACCATAGCGGGGATTCACCTGTGGGTGTATCCCCGTCTCCTTTCAGTGTCAGCGGTCTATCTGCCGGGACGGCGGAGTTACGACCGGCCTGCTGTCTCGAGGCAATCCCCGTTATACGGAGTGGTGCCTCCACCCTCGGGTGATGGAACAGGTTTGAGATGAGAGATGAGATAAACTTTATTGTCCCTGGAGGGAAATTTGTCTTGGGCAAAAAGTGCTAGTGCCAACATCGGTGTTACAGACACAGTAACAAAACAAACACGGTCACAGTCACAGCATTGCACTTCACCACAGAAAGAGTGCCAGCTAGGCACAAGATTGCACTATTTCGAAGATTGCACATGCCCTATTGCATAGTGTGTTTAAATCATCAAACCAGTTAATAAGGGAAGAATAAAATAAGCAATAAAACCATAATACCATAAAAATCATACAAATAGAAATCAATATAAAAATCAAATCAAATCAATTAAAATTAAAACAAATCAAAATCAAAATCGGCAGCGGATTTGATAAAAGAATAAAAGAATAAAAGAATAAACCAATAAATGGGCCAGGGTTGGTCGCGCCTGCGTCGATCTCTCGCATCGCGGCGCGCGACACACTGCCCACTGTGGTTCTCGATCCAGGAGGACAGCCCCCGTTAGGTCATGACGCGCTAAAAGCGCACACGTGGCCGAGGGAGGGGCTCTATGCGTTTCCCCCGACCCCCCCTGATCCATCAGGTGTTGGACAGGGTGAGGGAACAGCGCCTCCGGCTCGTTTTAGTCTGTTTGGCACAGGCAGACATGGTTTGCGGACCTGGTCTCCCTGGCGCAAGATCCGCCCTGGGCATTGCCGGTACGGGCCGATCTCCTATCCCAGGCGGAGGGGGAGGTGTTCCACCCCTCCCCAGGCAGGTGGAAGCTAGCGGTCTGGCTCCTGAACCGGACCAGTTGCTAGCCCAGGGCTTGCTTGATAATGTGGGATGCACTATGCAGCAAGTAAGGGCGTGGATCCAGTGAACTGCAGTGTGCGACCAGTTCTCTGTTTCCTTCAGAGCCTGCTTGACGCGGGTCAGTCCCCGCAGTCGTTTAAGGTGTACGTAGCCGCGATTCTGCTTGCCATAGGGGAATTGAAGGGAGCCCCGTGGGGGCGTACCCTTTAGTCTTGCGCCTCATGAAGGGGGCGCGTAAACTGCGCCCGCCGTCGCGGTGCGTTTTTTCTCCCAAATCGGACCTGGTTACGGTGCTGGACGGGCTAACGGGTCATCCGTTTGAGCCCTTGGACTCCGCCGATTTAAGGGTCTGTCTTTAAAGACCGCGCTGCTGCTGGCCTTGTCGTCAGGAAAGAGAGGTGGTGACCTGATTGCCCTCTCGGTGCAGCAGGCCTGTGTGGTAATGATGGGCGCAGGGTTACGTTGCGACCTAACCCGGCTTACCAACCTAAGATTATTAATGTCAGCTTTAGGTCTATGGTCATAGACTTATCAGCATTCTGTCCCCCGCCGTTCAGTTAGAGACGGGCGAGGAGAGACGTTTGCTCATGCTGTGCCCCGTAAGGGCGCTCTCGGCCTATGTGGCCAGGACGCGTTCTTTATGCATTACAGATCAGCTGTTGGTTTGCTTTGGGCAAAGGGCCCAGGGCGGACCCCTTTCCAAGGATCGCTTGTCACACTGGATAGTGGAGGCGATCGCGTTGGCATACTCTGCTGTGGGCAAGGTTCCCCAGGAGGGTATCAAGGCGCTTTCTACGCGAGGTGTTGCGACATCCTCTGCGTTGTTGCGCGGTGTGTCGGTGGAGGACATGTGTGCCGCGGCCTCATGGTCCTCTCATCACACTTTTGTCAGGTACTACAGTCTCGACGTGTCCGGTGCGCAGTTCGCGCACGCGGTGCTGTCGGTGGCAAGAAAGTAGTATCGTTGCCACTCTAATATGTCAGACGGTTAGGCATAAACGTTGCCATATGGCCGTGGTTCACCGGTGCCTTTCGGGTCGCCCTGTGGGGTGCTCCAGGCAGCAAGGTCGGTTGAATGGAGGCACTAGTGAGAGCTTGAGTTCGAAACGAAGTAAAACGTTAGGGTTGTGCTACAACCCAGGTTTTACGAGTGAGAACGAGAGCTCTCACTACCCAGCCTTGCTGTGTCGATGCGTCACGGGGTGCATCGGATCTCAGCGGGCTGGAAGAAATTAGAGTGATTATTCCCTGGACTGGCAGGACGTGACGTAGTCACGTGGATCCGTGTCAGTCCCAGGGGGTACCACGCCACCTACGGGTGGGTGGTCAGGTTTTAATGAAAAGTAATTTTGGAGCAAAATAACAGTCTTCCATAGGGCTGCGTTGCAGCGTTTAAGGCACTAGTGAGAGCTCTCGTTCTCACTCGTAAAACCTGGGTTGTAGCACAACCCTAACGTTTTTTTGCATGCATTATAAATGTGTTATTTTTGCCTATTCTGAATTCTTCTGCATATAGGACCCCTAAATAATATTGGAATTGCAGAAATTGAGTGTGACTGGAAAGCTCAGACTCAATTCAATTAGCCCAATTGTATTCATGTGTGATGGTGTTAGTCCCCATCATCTACATTGTGTCTTGTGTCTGATATGTGTGTGTTGATGCTCTACGTTAGCAATACAGTCATGTAAATCTGTGGTATTTATTGCCATAGTAAATTTAACTTTTTATGTGTGTGTGTGTGTGTGGGGGGGGGGGGGTAGTCTCTGATGTAGTAGTAGTAGTAGTAGTAGTAGTAACCTCAACTTGGTGCAATAAATAAGTGGACACTGGAGCCTGATTATAGTGATTTTTACTGATTTATAGCCCAGGTAAAGTACCACATATGGGTATACCACAAACCTGTAATTGAGTTGTGTAGGTGCATTAATAGTGTATCTTAAAATCTGTACCTTTTTATACCAGGTTGTATTTGAAGCTGTCCAAGGACTGTCTACAGAAGAACAGGTCGCTGTTGACCATATAGGAGTAAGGAGAGGCCAGTGTGGTGAGTAATCAGCTGTCAAACGAAATGAAAAGGGAATGATATGTGATATGAGTTCTGTTATAGGGAACAGAGCAATTTTAGTCCCATCACTCAAAAAAAATCATATACCATGATGATGATTGATGATAACAGTGTTACTTTATTTTTTACAACCTGGGGGTTAGTTATGCAATACACAAACCATTATATTACTGTCATATTACACTTGTCCGATTGCTATCGAGGTTCAGGTTGGTTCACGGGTTGCTAACAATATGGAAGGAACAATATCTGTTACATGTTACATGTTATCAGATTAACAGATCACAAAATCTTCATTCCAAAGATAAAATATGTAAGATAACTCGTTTTCAAACAAAGTCGATGTCAAATGAGCCATACCTCCCAAAGAGGTCAACTTTCATAAGTTCCCAATTTCAGCAAAAAGAGTGAAACATTTTCTCATCCTATCGATTAATATCAATGAAGCTAACATTGATCTAAGTATCATTTAAGTTAAGAACAATCACATTATTAGGATCATAATCAGGAAAATGTCTTATAGTAAACAAACATTCATAGGGAAAATTAATATTTCAGTAATGTGTTGGATAGTCATCCATAATTCTTAACACTGACACAGACAGTGTTGTGGTTGCAGAACAGAGTGATTGTTTCCTTGCTCATGTCCCCGCAGGACAGCAGTGTGAGCCCGACACAGACTTCTGGACAGACGAGTCCACTCGGTGCCAGTGTTCTGGTGGCCAGCTCTCCTGCTCCTCCTCCCAAAGACAAAGCTCCAGGGACAACTCCACCCTGGCCACCTGCACCGTCAACAGCGACCCACATTGCAGCACCTTCGACGGGGCCGTCTTCCGCTTCATGGCCCCCTGCACCTACATCCTAGCCAAAACCTGCTTCCCCACTGAGGCCCTGCCATTGTTCAGTGTGGAGGTGGTCAGCAAGCAGAAAGAGAACTCGTCTGTGTCTGCCGTCCAGCAGGTCAATGTGGAGGTGAAGAACTACCGAGTGTCCCTGCTGAAAACGCAGACCCATCGGGTTATGGTGAGAGACTTTAGATCAAGATACCATTTAACAAGTCACATCATTGCTACAGTCAACATAGCAAAAATGAACTCTGCCCAAAAGCTACAGTAAAATGCCACATTTTCATACTAGCAGCCTGGAGCTGCTCCATTCACAATGGGAGATTTTAAACATTTCTGAACCCAAGCATTCAAATATACAATAATTCATTCTGTAGCTTATCTTTACAACAAACTCACAACTCGTCATACACTGCCGATCCGTCAGGAACCCTTCTCGTCACTTTTTCACACCCGGAATAGGCCTAGTACTCCTTTTTGGTTATTTTTCAATCAGCAGGGTAGTGGGGTAGGGGTTCAGCAATGGTCCCCCTGGTGGTTGGTTCGGGTTAGGCACTTCAACTTGGTTGGATTAGGGTGTGGATATGGGTCAAGGTTAAGGATGGAAGCTCCATGAGCTCAGCAGAGCGGCAAACCTCCTCCCTCAGGAGAAGACAAGGCAGGCGGCAAAGCTTGGCGGTTAAAAGCCCCGGTGGCCTGCAAAGTAGCCATCGCCCAGGACCCGACTCACTTCCCTGAATTCGATGCCTCGTCGTTTCCCAGAAGGGAAGGTCACGTGACTGTGCCAGCCAGGGGGCTCCTTTTCTTTTCGGGAAGTGACGACAAGTTCCTGAACAAATAGCAGTTTTTGCCAACTTAGAATGGGTTGTGAATCAGAAAATGTAACCATGTCTCTGACAACTTATTCTTGGCATGTAACAGTTCATTTTGAGTTTAATCCCTATTGAGCTGTGTATCAGTATGCCATCTCATTTGGCTACAATATCAATATTTGTGATTTTTGTATGGCTTTGGCAGACAGCAATTTGCTAATGCAGACCAAGCCACCCTAAGCACATGATTAACATGTTTGTATGGTGAACGCCAGGGTTTCTTCACTTTAAAACATGTCCCCCCATGCCCATTTTACATTGTTTTCTAAACTTTATAATTATGGCAGTGCTATCTGTAACGTTACATGTGCTTCAGTTCTGTGGCACTGTGCCATGATTCCAGAATGGTGCAATGGCGTTGAACTAAGTTGTAATTACTGGATAGAAAAGTCCCCATATCTGCAGCCTCCGTTTACTGATAAAGAGACTTTCAGCATAGAGTGCAGAGTTTAGTTACATAATGTTCCAGAATCCCCTGCTTATCAGTTTGGAGAACGCTGCCCTTACTGTCAACTAACGGATACAATGAATCCATATTGCAGCTGACAGTGGCTAAGAATGTCTCAATTAATGCTGTTTCTAGGTTAACGGCATCTGGAGGATGCTCCCACTGAGCCTAAACGGTGGCACTGTCAAGATCCACAGCAACCCCGCTGCCGTCGTGCTGCAAACCAGCTTCCATCTCTTTGTCTCGTACGACAGCGGCGGTGCCGTCCACGTCACCGTGCCGACCACGTACTCCAGCAAACTCTGCGGCGTGTGCGGCAACTTCAACGACCGCGGAGACGACGACTACCGCATGCCAGACGGTTCGAACACCCCGGACGCCGAGGCGCTGGCCGAGAGCTGGCGGACCGAGGGACCCGCCTCCTGCGAGACCGTCCTCGTGCCCCTTCAGTGTGACCCGCGGGACGAGGCCGAGTACGCCAGCGAGGCTTACTGCGGGGGCCTCCTCTCTGGGAGGGGGCCCTTCTCCGGCTGCCTATCGGTGCTGGAGGCAGAGGGCTACTTCAGGAGCTGCGTGGTGGGCATGTGCGCTTCTCACGGTGACCCAGCGGTGCTGTGCGCGGCGCTACAGGGCTACAGTGATATCTGCCAAAAGGCCGGAGTCGTCGTACACGCCTGGAGGAACTCCACGCTCTGCCGTAGGTCGCGTTATCACTTCCTGTTTTGATTTCCCTTCCTCCTGTGTTTTCAGTTAAAAGGGGAAATGGTGGCAAATAATGGCACTGATTCTGATAATGAAACAATAATGACCATAATCTCACCTCTCCTCCTCCTGTGCTCCCCTCAGCCCTGGAGTGTGGTGAAAACAGCCATTATAACTCGTGTGCAGAGGGCTGCCCTGAGGTGTGCTCCAGCCTGGATGCAGCTGGCTCCTGTGGCAGCTGTGAGGAGAGATGTGAGTGTGACCCCGGCTTCAAACTCAGCGGGGGGAAGTGTGTGCCGGCAGACGACTGTGGCTGCTGGAAAAACGGACAACACTATGAGGCAGGTGGAGTAGATGAACAGAAAACAGTCAACACACCATGGCCTATTGGCCTAATATCTAGTCCTGTGATCTCACTATGCAATTTATGATTCAGTGACGTTGTTGTTTATCTTGTATCCAGACTTAAATCATCTTACTGTACTGGCAGTTAATTTTCCTGGTTTCAACCAATTTTACTTTTCAATATACCGTAGTGTAACTTGTTACAAGACATTTACTCGGTAAAGTGAAAATTGTCTTGGGAGAACATTCTTGTTTCAAGATTGTTACATTCCTAAGTTTGCCCAGGACATATTAGTAACAACAAATCTGAAACTTATTACAAAAAAAGTTACAAGTAGCAACCACCAAAAAGAGTAAGGGGATTAACTCAAACACGAGCAGTTAAAGTAAATCTATTAATTCTATTTTATTATATATATTATATATATTATAGTAAATCTATCAAAAAGGTAGGCTAAGCCAAATTAGGGAATACATGCAATTCAAGATAAAACAAACACTCTCTCAGAGAGAGTCAGACCGACACAGATACAACTGGAGTTAAGTTAGTAACACCACACAGCTCTAACGCTGCCAAATGGCCCACTTGCCCCTTCTGTCTGGTTCCCAGCCTCTGATGACCTGATTGAGTACACCTGTGTTCACTCAGGCAATCAGCACAGCAACAGGTGGGGGGAGGTGGGAGGGGGGCTTGGGGTATGTCCGAATACCCAAGGACCCGACACGGTCTTGGGTCCATTCAAAATAAGTGACCCCGGATCTGGGCCGGGTCCGAGTCTGACTTTTATCAGATCTGTACGAGTCCAGGTCTCAGCTTTCTAATAATAGATGGGTCCAATCGGGTCTGGGCACAAAGTTCCAGGATACATTAAGGTCCGGGTCTGTCATTTTGGACCCGTGAAGACCTCTACTGGGAGAGCTGCTGGAGCTGGCACCCTGCGTTCGCCCCGAGCACGGGTGATGAGCGATGGACTCGGCCCATGGTGCTGGTTCTTGTCGCCACACTGTGCCTCCTCAGGAACCGCCTCCTTCGATGACTGTTGGCTGAGTACTCAGAGATGGGAACATTAGCACCCAGAAGGATGCACTTAATCTCTCTATGTCATTTCCCATAATCAAGTCAATACCCCCAACAGGAAAACGGGAGCGGACAGCTACTGGGAAGAAACCAGTGATGAAGTCAGATTTTAGTCAGTTAGGGCTGCGGTCAGTTAGGGCTGCGGTTCCCAAGGTTGATTCTGGGTATGAAAGGTTTAGCCCGGGTTGCCCGACCCGGGCTGGTGACTGACCTCGAGAGGTGGGTTGGACCAGGGTTGATCTCAGTGTGAATGGCTCCACCGGGTTACTATTTGTTATGCTAATAGCCTGTGCTAATTGTTATGCCACCGGTGTCTGGCAACACCCTGACCGGGTCGCTGGTCTTCAGACTTCCCTGTGAGAGACACATAACCCACGATGCAAGAAGCAGCTGGACCCCAGGTATTTCCACCTTATCTAATCTGGCCCCCATTCAAAAAGGTTGGACACCCCTGGGCTAGACAACATCCAGACAGCAATACTCACCAAAGCCACCGAAGATAATAGGCCTTTTTTACAGCAGCCATTTTGTGTCTAAAAGGCAGGAAGTCACACAGGTGCACCAAAACATAAATTAGGGTTTCCGACTTCCAGCCCATTTAGGTACTGGAGTGCTGGGGCCATAATTAGTGAGTAGATTGCGCCTGTGTTTACCCTGCCTTTTAGACACAATATGGCGGCTGTGAAAAAGACTCATCTGTCAAAAAATATATATATATTTATCCAAATTCTTTGTCTGTCCCAAACGAGCTCCCATGTTACATTCCCAAGTCTGACCAGGAGAAGTGGAAAGTAACAGGTAGAGTCAGAAGAACAGATTTACAAACAAATTGGAAATGTATTACCAAACAATAATGTTACAACAACCAAAAACAGTTTCCTAACAAGATGAATGTGATTAACTCAAACACAAGCAGTTAAAGTAAATCAATTTAGCAAAGGTAGGCTAAGCCAAATTAGGGAATATGCAAATGAAGATCAAATAAACACTCTCAGAGAGTCAGCCTACCAACACAGATACACAACTTCAGTTAGTAACACCACACAGCTCTAACGCAGCCAAGTGGCCCCCTGGCCCCATCTGTCTGGTTCCCAGTCTTCTTATGCTGCAGCCTCTGATGACCTGATTGAGTACACCTGTGTTCACTGGCAATCAGCACAGCAACAGGTGGTGGTGGTGGGGGCGGGGCTGTGATCTGGGAAGAGACACAACACTTTAGTACAGGCCAAGGACCTAATTTACGGGGGAAAAGAGGGCACTTTTTCCAGAAGGCAGTATTGGACTCCTGCACTTTTTTAACCTCTTAAATTCCTCGTGGACGTCCCTGGCTGCCATTACTGTCTTTCAGAGGCTGTAGCGGGCTCATTTCGAGCTAGAGTGAAGGTACTGGTATCATATGAAACTAGAAGACCTAAGGCATCCATTGGTACCAACCATGTCATGCTAGCTTGTCAGAAAGGGGGCTACATAATGAAAACATTTATTGTGAAAAGATAGCAAAGATTTTCTTGTTTTATGATGATTTCTTGAAAGATGTCATGTTGGCCTGTACCAACTCAAATGAAATGAAACCAGCTACATTATCTGCCAGTGCAGTGACATCATTCGTAATTTGACCAAAAACATGGAAATGAGATCAAATCACTTGCTTGCCACCCCAACCCCCACCCCCTCCAGCAGCAGCATACTAATATTAGTATTCACACAATGTCCTTCACCTCCAGAAAGGAGTGATGTTCTTGGAAGGAGAATGTGAGCAGCGGTGCCAGTGCATGGGTAACAGCCAAGTCCAGTGCACCACAATGCAGTGCGCAGACAACGAGGTCTGCAAGATCAAGGATGATGTGAAGGGCTGTTTCCCCCTCAAACCCGCTACCTGCAGCGTGTACGGTGACCCGCACTACATCACCTTTGACGGGCGAGCCTACGACTTCCAGGGGGGCTGCAATTACACGCTGGCGACCACATGCGGAGTACAAAGCTCAGCCCAGTTCACGGTGACCGGACGCAACATGCACCCCCGCCTCCGGAACCTGACCCGCTCCAAGCTGGATGCTGTGGCCCTTCAGGTTGACGGTCTGCACCTCACCATCCATCAGAGTGGACTCGTCAATGTAAGCATGGAAGACAAAAGAAACTTCATGTCTCTCTGTATGACCATCAAACTCTTCCAACTGCACTTATGCTGCGTTCAAGAGGGCTTGTGTTTACCATGAATACGAGAATGGAAGTCGTGTACACAACATGCTTGGCATTCAAGTGGTCACGTCGTGAGCATGCGCAGTTGACTAGAACCCACTTAGCAACCACTAGCTAGCAAGCGGCTAACTACGTTGATGCAGGAAATGCAAAGCCATAATGTCAGAGGAAACAATTATGAGACTGTTGAGAATATCAACATGTTCCTCAGGCATATTATAAAATGACTATGAAAATCGATACAGCTAAAATGTCAATATATTTACTTTCCATCAACGTCCATGGCGTCCACCATTCTGTGAAAATGTCACAACACAAGTCGTGAGCTTGGAAGCTTTCAGAAGGATTCCACATGCCAAGTCGTGAATACCACATGAGCGGGCCGTAAAAGGGGATTTATGTC
The DNA here is from genome assembly GCF_964638095.1 of Poromitra crassiceps. Classification (NCBI taxonomy): domain Eukaryota; kingdom Metazoa; phylum Chordata; class Actinopteri; order Beryciformes; family Melamphaidae; genus Poromitra; species Poromitra crassiceps. The sequence continues at coordinate 21,150,379 of NC_139639.1, forward strand.
GTATTCACGGTAAACACGAGCTCACTTGAACGCAGCATTACTGTACAAAATGTGGATGTAATAGACTCGTGGAAATGTGTATTACAGTGGAATTCAAGTGACCCCTTTGCTGAATTACGAGCGCCAGCACTGTTCTGTATTATCCATTGTAACGCACTAATGATATCAACTGACTGATCAGTTAATGTGGTTATAGTGCAGAGATATGAGACTGTGTCAGAGAGCTCAGGTCAGTGGAAGAATTTGACATCTGGAACTTACAGGAACAGAAACAAGAAGAGCAGAACAACTTGACTTTGCCCTGCTATCAAGTCCACTCCGCTACCATTTATTATTGACTGAATAGTCAATAGTCCAATAAATAATTTACATTGACAACTGGCTCTATCAATAGCTCACTGATTAGACTACTAAAACTACTGTCTTCCATGCAAGATATTCAATAGAAACTAACAGTAGGTTCCCACTGACTAACTTCAGTTGAAGAAGCAAAACAATGTATTGTCCCCTTTCTAGGTGCAAAACAGCGGGGTTAGTCTCCCCTATTCCACCAACGGCACATACGGCTCGCTACGTGTCTACGTGAAGAAGCAATACGTTGTCTTGAAGACGACCTTTGGCCTCAAGATGATGGTAGATAGGCAGAACAGGCTCTTTCTGCAGTTGGATGAGCGCTACTCGGGTGCAATGTGCGGACTGTGTGGCACCTACTCTGGTGAGCAGTTTGATGACTTCATAACCCCAGGCGGTCAAAACCTCACCGATCCATTTGCTTTTGGTGACAGCTGGAAGGTGGAGGACAACACCAAGTGAGTCCTTTTACTGTGCTTGTCAGTGGAGCTAACTGATACTCTCATGATGTACACCAGTCAAAAGTTTGGACGCACCACATTTTTCTTTGTTTTGTACTATTTCCACATTTTAGAATAGTAGTAATGACGTCAGAATTATGAGATAACAAAAATGGAATTATGCAGTGACCAAAAAAAGTTATTTTAGATTTTTTTAAAGACCCCCTGAAGTCATGTTTTAAGATGTATATAAAATACTCTAATTTGACTAATAATTTGTGCCTGATATGTTTTTCCACCAGTTTTCCCACACAAAAAAGTTTAATTATCTTGTTAAAATACTTCAAATTACTTCCCCTTTCCACTTTCAGCAGAAGAATGTGAAAACAGGCCTCTATAGTGACAAACCTGCACAGACACCATTCAAACATCCAACTGAAGGGACAAGATGAAAAAGACATTTTGGAGTGGAGGGCGTCTTTAAAGTCTTTGGAAAGAAATTCATGCATAGGCATCGACTTCACTATGTTTGTCCAAGAAACAAATTTCAAACATTTACAGTAAGCATAAAGCCTTTAGATCGAAATGGCTTTAAGATCATGAAAAAGAGAGAGAAAGTAGAATAGAATCATGTAGAATACACTGTGTCTCTACCACTTTTTATGTAAATAATCACTTTACGCATCACTGTTGTGGCAGCAGTGAATATTCATCCTACAATTGTTACTCATTTCATTTGGCCAATTTACTGCTGGGTTTTGAAGACATACGCTGCACTGCCACGGCAGCAGTGAGAGGGGGGGGCTTTTGTAAAGAACAAATAAAACCTTTAAATAACAAACGCCCCCACTTTTACAGCAGTTTTTTTTACAGCAGTACTGCAGCAAAAGGGCCAACTGAATTTAGTAACAACAGTACTGGACATTTTCGACTGCTGTATGCATTCATCATCCTAAGACAATAAATCAAAGTCAGTTCCCCAATCATCCCTCTCTCAATCTCTAAACTCTTTCCTCCAGGTGTATCGCCCATCCAAACGATCCCAGGCCCTGTACCGACCAGGAGGAGAATCTGGCCTACACTGAGTGTGAGAAGCTACTGGGGCCAGCCTTCATCCCCTGCCACGCGCCCATCAACGCGCTCACCCACATTGGCAGCTGTGTCTATGACTACTGTGCCACGGGTGGGGACCGGCACACCCTCTGTGAATCCCTGGAGTCCTACGTGGCAGCCTGCCAGGTTGCAGGGGTGGAGCTGCCCGACTGGCAGAGTGGCACCGCCTGTGGTGAGCGTTTGGTTTAGCTTTGGCAGTGAGTGGTTACTGTACAAGGGGTTCTGCAGGCTTAAAGGATAGAGGTGGGGTTTTTAATGCATTGCTTCCCCTATGAAAATAACAAAGTCAACAATGCCCTACTCCCATTACTTACCGGTACTCTGAATTCCCATGTGCCGTTTTTAGCCGTCAACACAGTCATTGTTTCCAATTATGAGCAAAAAACCTTGAAATACAGCTCACAAAGACATATAGTTTCAATTAAAAAACAATGCTAACTGTTACCACGAAAACTCAGACTGTTGTAGTTATTACCAAATCAAATACAAAAGGGAACAAAAATTTGTCATTACGCCGGGGAATATTTTCAGTGTTTACAGCCGTCTTATGAATTTTTTTTTTTTTCTTTCTTTCTTTCTTTCTTTCTTTCTTTCTTTCTTTCTTTCTTTCTTTCTTTCTTTCTTTCTTTCTTTCTTTCTTTTTTTCTTTCTTTCTTTTCCCTTTTTTTACAATGACTTTTATGGCTGCTGGGACATGGCTTCATAGAGTACCGCAGGGATGATGTATTTTTGTAGGCTTAACCAGAAATCACCATCATGTTGGTTCATGGGACGAAAAGGCTATGGGATTTTAAAATGGGGAATTCGGTTAAATGCATGGAATAAGTATGGTTAACAAAAAATTATGGCAGTGGTCATTTCATTTGTGTTTAGCAGGATAATCTTCACAAACGAGGATCACTGTTATGACTTTTTAAACGTTTTCTGAAAATCGCGTTAAAAACATTTATGTCTAAAAAGTCATAAAAGTCATAAAAGCCCATTCACTTTCCCCCTATGAACCGAAGTGCTACTTCCAGACTCATTCCTGCAGTGCTCTATTGGGTACCAGCTACATGTACACAGTTTGCTGTGAAAACATTTTCATAGGATTTGTTGATGGTAACCAATGCATTCAAAAACACTGGCCTTATCCGATATCGGTCTTGATTGACTGACGGATAGAAGGCAAATCATCTTACCTTGCATTCTATTCTATGTGCAGCGTTTCATATCTCTTGATTGTCTTTTTTCTCCTAATAATTCCCTCTTGCCTTTCATTCTTTTGATTGGTGCCAACTGTTTTTGCTCCTTTGATGACAGCCGTTTCATTTTGTTTTCTATTTCAGCTGAGCCCTCAACCACTCCAACTGCTTCTACTTCTCCAACACCTGATCAAACTTGTAAGAACAGTCAGGGTTAGGAAGGTTTCTTTCAAAATGTAACCGATAAATAATTGGAAACAATTACTTTTGGGTTTTCTTGCCTCACAAAGCCTATTGTAGTTTATTGTAGTTTATTGTAGTTATTTAACCATTATTTTTCAGGTTGGGTGGAATTATATTATAGTGGATAATTTATGATATATATTTTTTACTTACTTATTTTACTTTACTTATTTCTTATGGTTTCATAATGCCCATCATCTAAATTGTCTTCATATGCTTTTCCATAGCTTGCCCCTTGAACTGCAACTTTGATAATAGTTTGTGTGGGTGGGAGCAACTCGTACAGGATAGTTTTGATTGGAGGAGACAATCAGGCCCGACTCCATCAAAAACCACTGGGCCCAACCAAGACCACACCACTGGAGGTAAGACATAGGCCACACTATCACATTCATATAAAACACTTGCAATGGAAATGGAAAACATCAGAAAAAAGTAACCATAATTTAATCTTGCAGTCATCCAACAGCTGCACCATTTTTATCCATTTTGAATGATAAAAGTGTAATATTTGAGTCTGTATTATTTTTTCTTCTAGCGGGCTTCTACATGTACATTGAGGGTAACATTGCAACCCACGGAGACTCGGCCCGTCTGTTGAGCTCAATGTGCCATTACAGTGGTCCAGTCTGCCTGCACTTCTGGTACCACATGTACGGTTCAGCCACAGCCATGACCCTCAATATGTACCTGCTCCAAGAGCGGAACAACACCAAGATCTGGAACAAGACCAACAACCAGGGACCAGAGTGGCTTCCAGCTTATGTTGATATCCCAGTCTCTGGCCCATTCCAGGTAGGTCTGACATTATTATAGGACAACTGTGTATTGAACCTAAAATATAATGGTAGGCAATTAGAGTGAAGTATTATATTTTCATAATCCTTGTTTCAGATCATTGTGGAGGGAATACGAGGCTCTAACCCTGAATCAGATGTGGCCATAGATGACATGTCCATCCACTTTGGTTCATGTTCAGGTGACAGTGACCTCTAACAAATGATAATTCAAATTAAAGATAAAAGGTGTACATAAATTAAGATCTGAATTACCTAGTATGTAATAAAGTATAAACTGTATCAGCAAAATCAACAAAGACTTCATCAACAAGTATTTTCTTCCTCTAGCTGTTTCCCCTGCACTGGGTAGTGTAACCACACTTCCTCCTAAAACTACAGAAGTCTTCCCCTCACATCAAAGTAAGTACACAGGGAGGGGTGGGGGGGGGGGGTTGTCAGTTGCTTCTGCATCATAAAATTACCGTAGTTGTGTGTTCAAAACAAGTAGTTAATTTATGTTAATATTTGGCAAATGTTCCCTCCACAGTCTGCAGTAACCTGGACTGCAGCTTTGACAGCGACCTTTGCCATTGGAGTCAGATGGTAACGGATGCTTTTGACTGGACATGGAGGATTGGCTCCACCCCCACCATGATGACTGGGCCTTCTGCTGACCACACCGGAGGTGATACACTCTTTGATTCATGTATATAATATAATAACAATGGTAATATTTTACAATTTACATTGTGTACAATATGTAACAATATGTAATGGAAGGGAAATGATCTCTTCACATGGGAAATAACAAATTGGGGTGCTGCTATATGATAGCAAATCTTGATATATTTCCTTCTCCTGGTCCAGGTGGTCACTATCTTTACATCGAGGCCAACAGTGCATCATATGGAGACACGTCTCGCCTCCTCAGCTCTGAGTGTTCTCACTCTGGTCCTCAGTGTCTGCAGTTCTGGTACCATATGTACGGCTCAGCTGATACCATGGGCCTCCATGTTTACTTGGTTCAGGACAGACTGGCTGATGCTGTTTGGAGGAAGAGGAATGACCAAGGAAACATGTGGCACCTGGCCCAGGTGGACTTCACAACAAGTGGACCTTTCCAGGTGAGTAACATATAACTACTAGTGTTTCCTGGTATAACATGGTAGCATGGTTATGAAGTTTCCCAAAAGCTTAATTTTGGCTACAGTGATTTTTCTGTCTAGTAGCCAACAGTAAAGGAATGTGCAATAACACAGGAATATTGTGTTATAAATTAACCTTTACATTTGGAACAATTTCATTTTAGATAATCTTTGAGGGGCGCAGAGGTTCCACCGATCTGTCGGATGTGGCCATAGACGATGTGAAGTTTTATCCCGGCCGATGCTCTGGTAAGAACCATGCACACACAGAAAGTATTAAGGTGTGGAATGCTTACCTCATTTTAAATCATGAACTTGTTATACCTCATACTTTATAGCATTGCTGACTTGCTGTGCTCTTGCAGGTGTGAGTGATGTCACGACGGCTAGTCCTGCTAGACCTGATTTCAACACCACAGCACCTCCAAGTCCTCCTGTGCCAACCACTGCAGCTCCAGAGCCTCCTGTGGTCAATGTCACAGCTCAGCCCCCTGTAGTGGAGGTCACCACACCTTCCCCAGTGGAAGCAACAACTCACGTCAATAATGACAACAACTTTACTAATGCTACAGATAACAGACCACCATCCCCAAATGTTCCACACCCAGGTACTGTGATCATTCAACAGCAGTGATTTTAAGACTCGCAATATCTCCACCTCTGGTTATTAAAGGATAACGCTGGTGTTTATTAATGCATTTCTTGCCGTCAACAAATCCTATGAAAATATCAACATCAGCAATTAATCTGTTTTTCTAACAAGTCTTGTCCATGTTGCCGATGCCCAATAAAGCCATGTCTCAGTAGCCATAGCACTCCATTATTGAAAAATAAAAACGCGATTAAAAATGTGTCAAAGAGCCATTGCTCTAGGCAGCTTATTCATCATTGCAATGCACAGGGCCGGCCCACTTTTTCTTCAAACACGTTTTTCATCTCAGGAAAGTATCCATAACACTGAAAATAGTCCCTTGTCATAATGGAAGTAGAGCAAATGCATTGTTGATTTTGTTATTTTCATATGATTTGTTGACGATAAGAAATATTTAAAAACACCAGCCATATCCTTTAGGACTTGTGTTAAATTTCATGAATGATTGTCTCATTTCTGATCTTTTGCTTTCAGTCTGCCAAATGAGCTGTGATTTTGAACAAGATCTATGTGAATGGAATCAAATGCTGACTGATGCTTTTGATTGGACATGGCATAGTGGCTCCACTCCTACTATGATGACAGGACCTTCATCAGACCACACCAGTGGAGGTAAGAACTGACACAAAGCCAAGTAATGTTGGTGATATATTACACTTGTGTTGGTTATGGTGTAAATTCGCATCACCTTCAGGTGGATTTCAAACTGGTGGGAAAACGCAAGGAACAACTTTACTTTGCAGAGTGATAGATGATCTCCAGTAATTGACAAATTTAGAGTGTTCCCGCATATCACCACTTAAACTGCTAAAGGAGGGCAGTGATTCTCCTGAATTGTATTTGACTTGAAATTTGAATGAAATAATTGTATGTAATATAATGACATTATCTGTTGCTTCGAGTGAACCCAACCCTTATCTACTTCTCCAGGTGGTCACTATCTTTACATCGAGGCCAACAGTGCATCATATGGAGACACGTCTCGCCTCCTCAGCTCTGAGTGTTCTCACTCTGGTCCTCAGTGTCTGCAGTTCTGGTACCATATGTACGGCTCAGCTGATACCATGGGCCTCCATGTTTACTTGGTTCAGGACAGACTGGCTGATGCTGTTTGGAGGAAGAGGAATGACCAAGGAAACATGTGGCACCTGGCCCAGGTGGACTTCACAACAAGTGGACCTTTCCAGGTGCGTAATAACTGGTGTTTCACACGGTAGCATGGTATAACTTTTACTTAAAGGGATAGTTCGGTTTGTTTGAAGTGGGGTCCTATCAGCTAGTGAGATACACTGACTTAATTAGGTACAGTGTTCAGGAGTGAGTGCGCATTGTGGAACGAGACCGCGCACTCAGCCAAACCAGCCTTTTCTCTGTAAGTACGGGGGGTCAACAACTAAAACGTAATTTAGCCACCTAAAACACCTAAAACAACGCCCACCTAAACAAATCGACATCTGTGTACATGCACGCTCTATTTTGACCATTTTCAGCGCTTTACTTTTCCGCAAAACAGCAGTTTCATTCGGCACTGCTTTTTCTCCCAACCGTACAACTACCGTATTCCTCCGCTAAAAGCCAGCACAGAGCACAGAGCCGCGGTTTACAAAACAGGAAGGCTTAGAAGAGAGATAAAACACTGACTTACTTTAGAGGCAACAAGTCACCTGGCCTCTCTGGTCTGGGACGTTTTCCACAATTTATCCTGGGAATGGTGAAAAAGGTCTGCAGCCAGGGCACCCAGGCATTTAGACAGGAGGCGCATCTCTCTGCCTGTTCACTTCACTCTCTGCAAAAGTTCCTCTTCTGTATTCTCTCTGGTTCATAATTGTATCCTCTTGTCACCAAGGTGAATGGCATATCATCCTCGCTATCAAAATCACTCATATTTTCGTCCGTGTATTCTATTTGTTGTGTCTTCAAACCGGGAGAAATAAAATAGCCTACCCCCAAATAACTGCGGAGTAATCCAGTGCTGCGGCTGTGTGCAGGCTTTGAGCGGAGGAAAACGGTAGTTGTACGGTTGGGAGAAAAAGCAGTGCCGAATGAAACTGCTGTTTTGCGGAAAAGTAAAGCACTGAAAATTGTCAAAATAGAGCGTGCATGTACACGGATATCGATTTGTTTAGGTGGGCGTTGTTTTAGGTGGCTAAATTAAGTTTTTTTGTTTAGTTGTTGACCCCCAGGACTTAGAGAGAAAAAGCTGGTGATGCTGCTGCTCTGGGTGCTGGATCTCGTTCGACGCTGCGCCCCGCTTCAAGAACACTGTACCTAATTAAGTTAGTGTATCTGACTAGCTGATAGGACCCCACTTCAAACAAACCGAACTATCCCTTACCCTTGTACCCCCCTCATCCAGCAGATGGATCGTAAGGTGGATTTTGTGATTTTTTTTTTCTGTGGAAAAAAAAGTTTTGGGAGTTCAGGGCTGAAACTTTCCAAATCATGTTTTTTTGATTTATCATGGTAATTCAACCTTCCGCCATGCTAAAAAAGTGTTCCTGGCAAAAAGTAAGCGCTATAATCACGTTAACCCCCCTCATCCAGCAGCTGGATCCTATTAAAACCATTAAAACCACTTTTTTGAGACCTCCAGGAAATTTTTACAAAATTAATCTATTTTATTTTTTTCAGCGGGCATCCTGGACCAAACACCTTTAAATTTGACCTTAATATCTAACCTTGGAGTTTGTTGAACATTTGGTGGAGTTACAACCATTCAAAATCCATTGCATATTTTCCCCATTGATTTCAATGTTAATTTAGCAAAAAAACAACATTTTTTTTTGGACTCCCACGTACTTTCCCCAGAAATAATTATTTTTCTGATCTTACACCTCTCAGCTAGAGTCAAAACATCAAATTTGTAGCTTCTATTGTGTTTGGCCCCATCCCCCTATTTGATCAGTGCTGGCATAGCAGCCAATTGCATGCAGTTTAACATTAAATACACAGTACAGTGATTGTCATGGTAACATGTCACATGACCTGGGAACCCGGATTTTCCAGTGCAAACTACTGATTTGAAGCCTTTAGACCAAGATTGATGGATCAATGAAGCTATCTTATGTTTTTTGTGAAAATTAGCTGGCAGTCGAAAATTAGCAGTTTCATGATTTTTTATGAAACTCACCTTCATTGACAATACGTGCGTATCTCCGCGCTCGTTCGTCGTAGCGACTCGCCGATAGCATTTCTGGAATCGCCGTCGAAATTTGACCATAGATCTCTACCATCGTCGTGTTTTGTGGTTGTAGCAGCTTTCTATCGCTCCCCGTTTGAGGTGCGCTCAAAGCACCGATGCACAGTAAATCCAAAGCCGTGAAACGAGGCTCTTTTTCGGCTAATGTTGCTGGACGCCTCGGTGGGAATGTTTTCCTGGAGGTCTGCCTTTCTTCGCTCCCCCTTGCTGCTCTGCGACCAGGTCACCACAGGCCAGTCACCCGGATGGCAAAGATCGCTCATGAACAACATCCGGGTCGGCTTCCAGATACTTTCTGTGGACTTCCGTGTCATAGAGCCGGCCAGTTTCGTCGTGTATCGATCAATATCTGGCAAGCAGCCAGATAGGCAAAAAATATGGATGGATGATAAGGATTGCAATTCTCAAAAGATGAAAAGGTAAGAAAATAATTCCTCCGCGAAAAATGTGAGAAATCCCAGGCTAAAATAATCCCACAGGGGGATATCCAGGTGGCATTGATGGGTATGCAAAAAAATCATATTTTGTCTTTTCTACTGTAAATTTGATTGTACAGTAAGTACAGTAAACTGGCATTTGAGGGGTTAAAATTCTGAGTAAGCATGACATGTTGATATGAGGTATGAGGGATGAAGTTACCAATGGATAAGAATCAATACAAAAATCATAATAATAATTATAATAATTATTATGAATATTATTGACTATCAACATCCAGCTGCTGGATGAGGGAGTGCAACAGGCAAAAAATATGAGGAGGGTTAAGCCTAATTCTGCCTACAATGATTTTCTGTCTAGTAGCCAACAGTAAAGGAATGTGCGATAACACAGGAATATTGTGTTATAATAAATTAACCTTCACATTTCCAACAAATGAATCTTAGATCATCTTTGAGGGACGCAGAGGTTCCACCGATCTGTCTGATGTGGCCATAGACGATGTGAAGCTTGTTCACGGCCGATGCTCTGGTAGGAACCATGTACACACAGAAAGTATTCATAGGTGCTATTAGGCAGCTTGAAAACTTTTGTAATTCATGTGTTAAAGGAGAACTTTGGTATTTTTCAACGTGGACGTTATTTTCATTTGTTTATGTTTAACTAAGTCATGTGAGCAGAGAATTGTGAAATTGGTGCAGTATTGACCTTCAGTCGCTTTTCCCACATGCTCCTCCTGCGTTGTAGCCTGCACATACGTCCACTAAACAAGCTTGTTTTTGCAATGGACAATGGCAGATTGTTATTATAGAAGAGAGTTGGCCCTGCTCTTCAGTTTGCTATCCGTATAATGCTAGTCCGGCTCAAATAACTACAGGCGGCCTTCGAATTCAAATGCCTCGTCCATATTCTCGAAATCAGATAAATATTCAGTCATAACTTACAAAATCATTCAACTCTGCTATCTGTTAGCCCAAACAAACATGGCAGCTCCCGGGCCCAGCTTTCCGCCCCACCACAGCTGACTTCCGGCAAAAGGACCTTCTGTCTCTACCAACATGACCTCATTACCCAGAGTGCCTTGTGGCACAAAGAAAGCCGAGCTCCCGGCTGAAATTATATCTCTATAATAATGTGATGATGGAATAATCTGATCCTGTCATTGGTCAAAACAAGCGTGTTTAGTGCAGCAGGTGCATGTGGGAAAGGCGGCTGCCAACTGAAGCGATCTAGGTCAATACTGCACCAATTTAAAAAGTTTCTGCTCACATAACTTATACTGTAGTTATACATAAACAAAATGTGAAAATAGGGTCCAGGTTGAAAAATACAAAAACTCTCCTTTCACATCACTCTACCAACTTGTTATACTGTGTACCTTATAGCTTTGCTGTGCTCTTGCAGGTGTGAGTGATGCCATGACAGCTAGTCCTCCTAGACCTGATTTCAACACCACAGCAACTCCAAGTACTCCTCTGCCAACCACTGCAGCTCCAGAGCCTCCTGTGGTCAATGTTACTGCTCAGCCCCCTGTAGTGGAGGTCACCACACCTTCCCCAGTGGAAGCAACAACTCACTTCATTAATGAAGATGTTACACCTGCTCTATTTAACAGACCACCATCCCAAAATGCTCCACACTCAGGTACTGTGATAACTCAGCAGCATTGTTTTAACACTCGCAGTATCTCCACCTCTGGATATTAAGTTGTTTAGAACTTTATACTGTGTCTTTCCAGATCCCATTTTTAACTGATATTGTGTGTACAATTCCCATAGTGATGATCTCAGTGGACTAATAATGATATTTCTGATGTTTCTTTCTAGTCTGCCAACTGAACTGTGATTTTGAACAAGATCTATGTGAATGGAATCAAATGCTGACTGATGCTTTTGATTGGACATGGCATAGTGGCTCCACTCCTACTATGATGACAGGACCTTCGTCAGACCACACCAGCGGAGGTAAGAACTGACACAATTAAGCCAATTAATGTTGGTGATATATTACACTTGTGTTGGTTATGGTGTAAAATTGTCTTTGGTAGAAACACAGATCGAGTACAACCTTTAGCAAATTTACATCACCTTCGGGTGGACTTCAAACTGGTGGGAAAATGCAAGGTATAACTTTACTTGAGTGAGAGAAGATCTCCAGTAAATGACAAATTTATCATGTTCGCTTGAATATCCCCACTTCAAACTGCTAAAGGAGCGCAGTGGTTTCCCCTAAATTGTACTTGCCTTGAAATTTGAATTAAATAATTTTGAGTATTTCATAAAAAGGCTGATAAATTCTTAGATTATCTAAATGTAAAATTACATTATCTGTTCCTTGGATTGAACCAACTCTTATCTACTTCTCCAGGTGGTCACTATCTTTACATCGAGGCCAACAGTGCATCATATGGAGACACGTCTCGCCTCCTCAGCTCTGAGTGTTCTCACTCTGGTCCTCAGTGTCTGCAGTTCTGGTACCATATGTACGGCTCAGCTGATTCCATGGGCCTCCATGTTTACTTGGTTCAGGACAGACTGGCTGATGCTGTTTGGAGGAAGAGGAATGACCAAGGAAACATGTGGCACCTGGCCCAGGTGGACTTCACAACAAGTGGACCTTTCCAGGTGAGTAACCTATAACTACTAGTGTTTCCTGGTATAACATGGTAGCATGGTTATGAAGTTTCCCAAAAGCTTAATTTTGGCTACAGTGATTTTTCTGTCTAGTAGCCAACAGTAAAGGAATGTGCAATAACACAGGAATATTGTGTTATAAATGAACCTTTACATTTGGAACAATTTCATTTTAGATCATCTTTGAGGGGCGCAGAGGTTCCACCGATCTGTCGGATGTGGCCATAGACGATGTGAAGTTTTATCACGGCCGATGCTCTGGTAAGAACCATGCACACACAGAAAGTATTAAGGTGTGGATTGCTTACCTCATTTTAAATCATGAACTTGTTATACCTCATACTTTATAGCATTGCTGACTTGCTGTGCTCTTGCAGGTGTGAGTGATGTCACGACAGCTAGTCCTGCTAGACCTGATTTCAACACCACAGCACCTCCAAGTCCTCCTGTGCCAACCACTGCAGCTCCAGAGCCTCCTGTGGTCAATGTCACAGCTCAGCCCCCTGTAGTGGAGGTCACCACACCTTCCCCAGTGGAAGCAACAACTCACGTCAATAATGACGACAACCTTACTAATGCTACAGATAACAGACCACCATCCCCAAATGTTCCACACCCAGGTACTGTGATCATTCAACAGCAGTGATTTTAAGACTCGCAATATCTCCACCTCTGGTTATTAAAGGATAGCGCTGGTGTTTATTAATGCATTTCTTGCCGTCAACAAATCCTATGAAAATATCAACATCAGCAATGAATCTGTTTTTCTAACAAGTCTTGTCCATGTTGCCGATGCCCAATAAAGCCATGTCTCAGTAGCCATAGCACTCCATTATTGAAAAATAAAAACGCGATTAAAAATGTGTCAAAGAGCCGTGGCTCTAGGCAGCTTATTCATCATTGCAATGCACAGGGCCGGCCCGCTTTTTCTTCAAACACGTTTTTCATCTCAGGAAAGTATCCATAACACTGAAAATAGTCCCTTGGAAGTAGAGCAAATGCATTGTTGATTTTGTTATTTTCATATGATTTGTTGACGATAAGAAATATGTAAAAACACCAGCCATATCCTTTAGGACTTGTGTTAAATTTCATGAATGATTGTCTCATTTCTGATCTTTTGCTTTCAGTCTGCCAAATGAGCTGTGATTTTGAACAAGATCTATGTGAATGGAATCAAATGCTGACTGATGCTTTTGATTGGACATGGCATAGTGGCTCCACTCCTACTATGATGACAGGACCTTCATCAGACCACACCAGTGGAGGTAAGAACTGACACAAAGCCAAGTAATGTTGGTGATATATTACACTTGTGTTGGTTATGGTGTAAATTCGCATCACCTTCAGGTGGATTTCAAACTGGTGGGAAAACGCAAGGAACAACTTTACTTTGCAGAGTGATAGATGATCTCCAGTAATTGACAAATTTAGAGTGTTCCCGCATATCACCACTTAAACTGCTAAAGGAGGGCAGTGATTCTCCTGAATTGTATTTGACTTGAAATTTGAATGAAATAATTGTATGTAATATAATGACATTATCTGTTGCTTCGAGTGAACCCAACCCTTATCTACTTCTCCAGGTGGTCACTATCTTTACATCGAGGCCAACAGTGCATCATATGGAGACACGTCTCGCCTCCTCAGCTCTGAGTGTTCTCACTCTGGTCCTCAGTGTCTGCAGTTCTGGTACCATATGTACGGCTCAGCTGATACCATGGGCCTCCATGTTTACTTGGTTCAGGACAGACTGGCTGATGCTGTTTGGAGGAAGAGGAATGACCAAGGAAACATGTGGCACCTGGCCCAGGTGGACTTCACAACAAGTGGACCTTTCCAGGTGCGTAACATATAACTGGTGTTTCACACGGTAGCATGGTATAACTTTTACTTAAAGGGATAGTTCGGTTTGTTTGAAGTGGGGTCCTATCAGCTAGTGAGATACACTAACTTAATTAGGTACAGTGTTCAGGAGTGAGTGCGCATTGTGGAACGAGACCGCGCACTCAGCCAAACTAGCCTTTTCTCTGTAAGTACGGGGGGTCAACAACTAAAACGTAATTTAGCCACCTAAAACAACGCCCACCTAAACAAATCGACATCCGTGTACATGCACGCTCTATTTTGACAATTTTCAGCGCTTTACTTTTCCGCAAAACAGCAGTTTCATTCGGCACTGCTTTTTCTCCCAACCGTACAACTACCGTATTCCTCCGCTAAAAGCCAGCACAGAGCACAGAGCCGCGGTTTACAAAACAGGAAGGCTTAGAAGAGAGATAAAACACTGACTTACTTTAGAGGCAACAAGTCACCTGGCCTCTCTGGTCTGGGACGTTTTCCACAATTTATCCTGGGAATGGTGAAAAAGGTCTGCAGCCAGGGCACCCAGGCATTTAGACAGGAGGCGCATCTCTCTGCCTGTTCACTTCACTCTCTGCAAAAGTTCCTCTTCTGTATTCTCTCTGGTTCATAATTGTATCCTCTTGTCACCAAGGTGAATGGCATATCATCCTCGCTATCAAAATCACTCATATTTTCGTCCGTGTATTCTATTTGTTGTGTCTTCAAACCGGGAGAAATAAAATAGCCTACCCCCAAATAACTGCGGAGTAATCCAGTGCTGCGGCTGTGTGCAGGCTTTGAGCGGAGGAATACGGTAGTTGTACGGTTGGGAGAAAAAGCAGTGCCGAATGAAACTGCTGTTTTGCGGAAAAGTAAAGCGCTGAAAATTGTCAAAATAGAGCGTGCATGTACACGGATATCGATTTGTTTAGGTGGGCGTTGTTTTAAGTGGCTAAATTACGTTTTTTTGTTTAGTTGTTGACCCCCAGGACTTAGAGAGAAAAAGCTGGTGATGCTGCTGCTCTGGGTGCCGGATCTCGTTCGACGCTGCGCCCCACTTCTAACATCCCCATCTACCCATCCCCCCTGCTCCCCATTAGTGACAACTCCAATCTGTTAGTGTTTTCAATTCCACATATTTCTCGTCCTCGCCGCCCTCCCATTTTACCCTCACAGAGCAAATTTTTGCATAAGGCTATAAACAATAACAACCTCTTACCAATTCCCCTTGTCCCCCCCCACTCCCCCCCGACCCCCATACACCTTTCAATATTATAGGAGGACTCTGGAACTGCCAGTCGGCTGTAAATAAAACAGATACCATCTCAGCCCATGCCCTCTCTCATTCTCTCACTTTTCTCGCCCTGACTGAAACATGGATCATTCCCGAAAACACAGCCACTCCTGCAGCTCTCTCATCCGCCTTCTCCTTTTCCCATACACCAAGATCCGGCCGCCGAGGGGGTGGCACGGGTCTCCTCATCTCCCCTGACTGGTCCTACACTATTACACAGCACTCCCATCTTTCCATTTCCTCTTTTGAATTCCATTCTGTCACCACTACCTGTCCCATCAAACTAGTCATCATCACAATCTACCGCCCCCCTGGAATTTTAGGTAAATTCATGGACGAACTGGACACACTTCTCTCCCTCTACCCTGAAGACGGCACACCTCTCCTTCTTTTAGGGGACTTCAACCTCCAGGCCCCCACTCTCCATTCTCCCTCCTTTCTCAACTTCCTTGCTTCTTTTGACCTCTCCCTCTCTGCCTCTCCTCCCACCCACAAAGCCGGTAATCTACTAGATCTTATTTTCACTCGTTCATGCCGTTCCTCCAACCTCACTGTTACCCCCCTCCCTGTTTCCGACCACTTCTTCATAACCTTCTTTCTTCCAATCTCCCTCCCCCCCTCCCATCCACCTCCCACTCACTTGGTCACAATCCGTCGCAACCTTAGATCCCTGTCACCCACATCTCTCTCCTCTGCTGCCATCTTCCTCCTCCCCTCTGCCGAACAATTCTCTCACCTCACCACTGAGGAGGCATCCAACACTCTCTTATCCTCCCTCTCCTCAGCTCTCGATTCACTCTGTCCTCTCACTACAAAACCCGCCCGTTCCACTCCCCCTGCTCCCTGGTTATCCGATCCTCTCCGCACTCACCGCACCCAACTTAGATCAGCCGAAAGAACCTGGAAGAAAACCCTCAACCCTATTCATCTCTCAGCCTACCACCTCACTCTTTCAAACTTCACCTCTGCAGTCTCCAAAGCAAAAACCTCTTTCTTCATTTCAACAATTCAGTCCTCTGCCTCCAACCCCAGGAAACTTTTCTCCACTTTCTCCTCCCTCCTCAATCCCCCCTCCCCTCCCCCCCCTCCTCCCTCACCGCAGATGACTTTCTAACCTTTTTCACTAAGAAAATTGCAGACATCAGCTCGTCCTTCCCCCCTCCTGTCCCTCACAACACGTCTCCTGTCTCAACTTCGAATACTCCATCCTCCCCTCTCAGTTTCCATTCCTTCTCTCCCCTCACCTCTGTAAAAGTACTACAACTGATCAATTCCCACCATGCCACTTCCTGCCCCCTAGACCCCATCCCCTCCTCTCTTCTACAGTCTATCTCTCCTGACATATTGCCCTTCCTCACCACTCTCATCAACTCCTCTCTGTCCTCTGCTACTTTTCCGTCGGCCCTGAAAACTGCTAGGGTCCGACCCCTTCTCAAAAAACCATCCCTTGACCCCAACACCATCCATAACTACCGTCCCGTCTCTCTTCTGTCCTTCATTTCCAAAACACTTGAACGCGCAGCCTCCGACCAACTATCTATCCATCTCTCCAACAACAACCTTTCCGATCCCCTACAATCCGGCTTCAAACCTGCTCACTCCACCGAAACTGCTCTCCTCTTGGTCACCAACGCCCTCCACTCTGCCAAAGCTTCATCCCTTTCCTCTGTTCTTATACTCCTTGACCTATCCGCTGCTTTCGACACCATCAACCATCATATTCTGCTTTCCACTCTCTCCGACTTGGGTATTACCGGCACTGCACTTTCCTGGTTCTCTTCTTATCTTTCTGAGCGCACTTTCCAGGTGTCCTGGAGAGGGTCCCTTTCTAACCCCTGCACTCTTTCCACTGGTGTCCCCCAGGGCTCTGTTTTAGGTCCTTTCCTTTTCCTTCTATACATGAAATCACTTGGTCACATAATCTCATCCCATGGTTTCTCTTATCACTCTTATGCCGACGACACCCAACTTTACCTTTCCTTTCCCCCCTCTGACACCCTAGTTGAAGCACGCATCTCTGCCTGTCTGAAAGACATTGGGGCCTGGATGGTTGCTCACCACCTCAAACTGAACTTAGACAAAACAGAACTACTCTTTCTCCCTGCCAAAGACTCCCCTCTGACCGACCTCTCTATCACCATTAACAACTCCATAGTATCTCCCTCCATAACAGCCAAGAACCTACCTCGGAGTCATACTTGACAATCATTTATCCTTCTCCCCTTTCATTGCTGCCACCGCACGTTCCTGCCGCTTTGCCCTCTATAACATCAGAAAAATCCGTCCATTTCTCACCATAGAAGCATCACAACTCCTGGTTCAATCCCTTGTCATTTCCCGCCTTGACTACTGTAACGTTCTGCTTGCCGGTCTCCCTGCCTCCACTATCCAACCACTTCAACTCATTCAAAATGCTGCAGCCCGTCTGATTTTCAATCAAAACAAATTTTCCCATGTCACCCCCCTCTTCCGTCATCTACATTGGCTTCCCATCCTGGCTCGCATTAAATTCAAGACCCTGGTTTTAGCTTACAAAGCAGTCTATCAAACAGCCCCTCCATATTTACAGCCACTGGTCAGTTTCCAAACCTCATACCGCTCCCTCCGCCCCTCCACTAGTGCAGGACGTCTCACCCCTCCCTCCCTGCGCGGCCCTACAGGTGGCGCACGAACGAGACTTTTTTCAGTTCTCGCCCCGACATGGTGGAATGAGCTCCCCCCTGCAGCTAGAATGGCCACATCTTTGCCCATATTTAAAAGAAAACTAAAAACTCATCTATTCACCATCCATTTTCCTATCTCTCCCTCTGCTGTTCATACACTGTAATAATCTGCACTCTTGATCATTTATTATTATTATTATGATATTATTATTATGATATTATTATTATATCATCATTATCTATGCATATTTTTATCATGATCACATATTGTCTGTTTTAATCTATTTCCATTATTCTGCTATGTTTAATTGTGTGATGTATTTTAATCTGTTGTACGTCGCTTTGGATAAAAGCGTCTGCTAAATGACAATAAAGTAAAGTAAAGTAAAAAGAACACTGTACCTAATTAAGTTAGTGTATCTGACTAGCTGATAGGACCCCACTTCAAACAAACCGAACTATCCCTTTAAGCCTAATTCTGCCTACAATGATTTTCTGTCTAGTAGCCAACAGTAAAGGAATGTGCGATAACAAAGGAATATTGTGTTATAATAAATTAACCTTCACATTTCCAACAAATGAATCTTAGATCATCTTTGAGGGACGCAGAGGTTCCACCGATCTGTCTGATGTGGCCATAGACGATGTGAAGCTTGTTCACGGCCGATGCTCCGGTAGGAACCATGTACACACAGAAAGTATTCATAGGTGCTATTAGGCAGCTTGAAAACTTTTGTAATTCATGTGTTAAAGGAGAACTTTGGTATTTTTCAACGTGGACGTTATTTTCATATTTGTTTATGTTTAACTAAGTCATGTGAGCAGAGAATTGTGAAATTGGTGCAGTATTGACCTTCAGTCGCTTTTCCCACATGCTCCTCCTGCGTTGTAGCCTGCACAAACGTCCACTAAACAAGCTTGTTTTTGGAATGGACAATGGCAGATTGTTATTATAGAAGAGAGTTGGCCCTGCTCTTCAGTTTGCTATCCGTATATAATGCTAGTCCGGCTCAAATAACTACAGGCGGCCTTCGAATTCAAATGCCTCATCCATATTCTCGAAATCAGATAAATATTCAGTCATAACTTACAAAATCATTCAGCTCTGCTATCTGTTAGCCCAAACAAACATGGCAGCTCCCGGGCCCAGCTTTCTGCCCCACCACAGCTGACTTCCGGCAAAGGGACCTTCTATCTCTACCAACATGACCTCATTACCCAGAGTGCCTTGCGGCACAAAGAAAGCCGAGCTCCCGTCTGAAATGATATCTCTATAATAATGTCATGATGGAATAATCTGATCCTGTCAGTGGTCAAAACAAGCGTGTTTAGTGCAGCAGGTGCATGTGGGAAAGGCGGCTGCCAACTGAAGCGATCTAGGTCAATACTGCACCAATTTAAAAAGTTTCTGCTCACATAACTTATAGTTATACATAAACAAAATGTGAAAATAGGGTCCAGGTTGAAAAATAAAAAAAAATTCCTTTCACATCACTCTAACAACTTGTTATACTGTGTACCTTATAGCTTTGCTGTGCTCTTGCAGGTGTGAGTGATGCCATGACAGCTAGTCCTCCTAGACCTGATTTCAACACCACAGCACCTCCAAGTACTCCTCTGCCAACCACTGCAGCTCCAGAGCCTCCTGTGGTCAATGTTACTGCTCAGCCCCCTGTAGTGGAGGTCACCACACCTTCCCCAGTGGAAGCAACAACTCACTTCATTAATGAAGATGTTACACCTGCTCTATTTAACAAACCACCATCCCAAAATGCTCCACACTCAGGTACTGTGATAACTCAGCAGCATTGTTTTAACACTCGCAGTATCTCCACCTCTGGATATTAAGTTGTTTAGAACTTTATACTGTGTCTTTCCAGATCCCATTTTTAACTGATATTGTGTGTACAATTCCCATAGTGATGATCTCAGTGGACTAATAATGATATTTCTGATGTTTCTTTCCAGTCTGCCAACTGAACTGTGATTTTGAACAAGATCTATGTGAATGGAATCAAATGCTGACTGATGCTTTTGATTGGACATGGCATAGTGGCTCCACTCCTACTATGATGACAGGACCTTCGTCAGACCACACCAGCGGAGGTAAGAACTGACACAATTAAGCCAATTAATGTTGGTGATATATTACACTTGTGTTGGTTATGGTGTAAAATTGTCTTTGGTAGAAACACAGATCGAGTACAACCTTTAGCAAATTTACATCACCTTCGGGTGGACTTCAAACTGGTGGGAAAATGCAAGGTATAACTTTACTTGAGTGAGAGAAGATCTCCAGTAAATGACAAATTTATCATGTTCGCTTGAATATCCCCACTTCAAACTGCTAAAGGAGGGCAGTGGTTTCCCCTAAATTGTACTTGCCTTGAAATTTGAATTAAATAATTTTGAGTATTTCATAAAAAGGCTGATAAATTCTTAGATTATCTAAATGTCAAATGACATTATCTGTTCCTTGGATTGAACCAACTCTTATCTACTTCTCCAGGTGGTCACTATCTTTACATCGAGGCCAACAGTGCATCATATGGAGACACGTCTCGCCTCCTCAGCTCTGAGTGTTCTCACTCTGGTCCTCAGTGTCTGCAGTTCTGGTACCATATGTACGGCTCAGCTGATACCATGGGCCTCCATGTTTACTTGGTTCAGGACAGACTGGCTGATGCTGTTTGGAGGAAGAGGAATGACCAAGGAAACATGTGGCGCCTGGCCCAGGTGGACTTCACAACAAGTGGACCTTTCCAGGTGAGTAACCTATAACTACTAGTGTTTCCTGGTATAACATGGTAGCATGGTTATGAAGTTTCCCAAAAGCTTAATTTTGGCTACAGTGATTTTTCTGTCTAGTAGCCAACAGTAAAGGAATGTGCAATAACACAGGAATATTGTGTTATAAATTAACCTTTACATTTGGAACAATTTCATTTTAGATCATCTTTGAGGGGCGCAGAGGTTCCACCGATCTGTCGGATGTGGCCATAGACGATGTGAAGTTTTATCACGGCCGATGCTCTGGTAAGAACCATGCACACACAGAAAGTATTAAGGTGTGGAATGCTTACCTCATTTTAAATCATGAACTTGTTATACCTCATACTTTATAGCATTGCTGACTTGCTGTGCTCTTGCAGGTGTGAGTGATGTCACGACAGCTAGTCCTGCTAGACCTGATTTCAACACCACAGCACTTCCAAGTGCTCCTGTGCCAACCACTGCAGCTCCAGAGCCTCCTGTGGTCAATGTCACAGCTCAGCCCCCTGTAGTGGAGGTCACCACACCTTCCCCAGTGGAAGCAACAACTCACGTCAATAATGACAACAACCTTACTAATGCTACAGATAACAGACCACCATCCCCAAATGTTCCACACCCAGGTACTGTGATCATTCAACAGCAGTGATTTTAAGACTCGCAATATCTCCACCTCTGGTTATTAAAGGATAGCGCTGGTGTTTATTAATGCATTTCTTGCCGTCAACAAATCCTATGAAAATATCAACATCAGCAATGAATCTGTTTTTCTAACAAGTCTTGTCCATGTAGCCGATGCCCAATAAAGCCATGTCTCAGTAGCCATAGCACTCCATTATTGCAAAATAAAAATGCGATTAAAAATGTGTCAAAGAGCCGTTGCTCTAGGCAGCTTATTCATCATTGCAATGCACAGGGCCGGCCCACTTTTTCTTCAAACAGTTTTATAAACTAACCATAAACACGTTTTTCATCTCAGGAAAGTATCCATAACACTGAAAATAGTCCGTTGTCATAATGGAAGTAGAGCAAATGCATTGTTGATTTTGTTATTTTCATATGATTTGTTGACGATAAGAAATATTTAAAAACACCAGCCATATCCTTTAAGTTGTTTAGGACTTGTGTTAAATTTCATGATTGTCTCATTTCTGATCTTTTGCTTTCAGTCTGCCAAATGAGCTGTGATTTTGAACAAGATCTATGTGAATGGAATCAAATGCTGACTGATGCTTTTGATTGGACATGGCATAGTGGCTCCACTCCTACTATGATGACAGGACCTTCGTCAGACCACACCAGCGGAGGTAAGAACTGACACAAAGCCAATTACCGTAATGTTGGTGATATATTACACTTGTGTTGGTTATGGTGTAAATTCGCATCACCTTCAGGTGGATTTCAAACTGGTGGGAAAACGCAAGGAACAACTTTACTTTGCAGAGTGATAGATGTGGCAATCCATGTGGTGGAAAGGTTTTCTTGCGTGCACTGGGGGTGAGATGGTGCTGCTGTGTCCCGGCCTGGCCTTCTCTCCCACGCCTTATGTATGTGGGGGTGGGGGCCGGGGTGGGGGGCATCGGTGCTCACCATCACTGGTCGAGGGCTGCCGGTAGGTTAGAATAGCTTAGGTAGGCGATAGATTAGCTACAGCCTACAGTAACTATAGGCTGTAGACCTGTTATAGTGTTCAGGCTAAAATCAGACTAGAGCAGAATAGGACAGGCCAGACTAGGCTGTAGATTAGCTAGATCCCCTGTGTCCTAATTAGTTCTGGTTAATGTCTAGAATAATCAGTTTGTCTGATCTTCTCCCCCCCTCTCTTTCTCTTCCCCCCTTCCCCTGCTCCTTCCCCACTTCCCCCTTCCTGTTCTCTCCTCTCCCACATTTCCCATTCCCTCCCCACCTCCTCTCTTTCCATGCTCTCTCCTCCCCCACATCCCACCGCTCTCCCCCCTCCCTTCTCCTGCTCTCTCCTCTTTCTCCCCTCCCCTCCTCCTCTCCTCCCCAATTTTCCCCATTCCCTGCCACTTCCTGCTCTCTCCTCTCTCACATTCCCCCTGCTCTCCCTCCCGTGCACCCTCCCACCTCTCCTTCTCCGTTCTCTCCTCCAACACATTGCCCATTCTCTCCCCACCTCCTCCCTCTCCCTGCTCTCTCCTTCCTCCCCCACATCCCCCCACTCTCCCTCCCTCCTCCCCTCCTGCTCTCTCCTCTTTCCCCCTTCCTCCACTATTCTAAAGCATAGTACCCATTCTACTCCATAGCATGGCACCCATTCTATCCCCTCCCACTATTCCGCCACTATTTTAAAGTATGGCACCCATTCTACCCTAAAGCGAGGCACCCATAAGCTCTATATGTGAACATGTGTTTATTTGGCAAAGGGATTCACTACTAAAGGCTTGCAGCAAATTAAGTTAAGCATAGTTTGGTTGCAAAGAAATCGACATATGTCCGTTTGCAAAAGGTGTGTCTATATTTTTCTATCATATGATTGTTCAATGTGTTATTATTACTACTGTAATTTGTTACTGTTGTGTCAGCTAGCCCTTCTCTCCCTGTTCTCTCCATATAGTCTCTCATTCTCCCCCTGCTCTCCCTCCCCACCTCCTCCCGTTCCGGAACCCCCCCCCCCTTCCTCCACTTTTCTAAAGCATGGCATCCATTCCATTTTAAAGCATGGCACCCATTCTCTTTCTTCCCCCCTTCCCCTGCTACTTTCCCCACCTCTCCTTCTCCGTTCTCTCCTCCCCCACATTTCCCATTCTCTCCCCATCTCCTCCCTCTCCCTGCTCTCTTCTCCCCCACATCCCCCCACTCTCTCTCCCCCCTCCCCTCTCCTGCTCTCTCCTCTTTCCCCCCTCCTCCTGCTCCTTCCCCTGCTCCTATACTCTCCAACTTTTCCCATTCCCTCCCCACTCCATCACTCTCTCACATTCCCGCTGCTCTCCTCCCTTCTCCTGCTCTCTCCTCTGCTCTCTCCTATATTTCTATATTTTCTATATTTCTCTATCAATTGTTCAATGTGTTATCTTTATTCTGTAATTTGCTACTGTTGTGTCAGCTAGAATTAGCTAGACATATTTTCTGTGAAGCCCTCTGGGACATGCTTGTGAATTAGGGCTATACAAATAAACTTGACTTGACTTGACTAGATGACCTCCAGTAATTATAATAATAATAATAATGATTGGATTTATATAGCGCTTTTCTAGACACCCAAAGCGCTTCACAGGAATCATTATTCATTCACACCATTCGTACCAGTGGTGGTAAGCTACGGGTGATGTAGCCACAGCTGCCCTGGGGAAGACTGACGGAAGCGTGGCAGCCATTTCGCGCCTACGGCCCCTCCGACCACCACCAACATTCATAGACATTCATAATTGACAAATTTAGAGTGGGCATTAGGAGGGCAGTGATTCTCCTGAATTGTATTTGACTTGAAATTTGAATTAAATAATTGTATGTAATATAATGACATTATCTGTTGCTTCGAGTGAACCCAACCCTTATCTACTTCTCCAGGTGGTCACTATCTTTACATCGAGGCCAACAGTGCATCATATGGAGACACGTCTCGCCTCCTCAGCTCTGAGTGTTCTCACTCTGGTCCTCAGTGTCTGCAGTTCTGGTACCATATGTACGGCTCAGCTGATACCATGGGCCTCCATGTTTACTTGGTTCAGGACAGACTGGCTGATGCTGTTTGGAGGAAGAGGAATGACCAAGGAAACATGTGGCACCTGGCCCAGGTGGACTTCACAACAAGTGGACCTTTCCAGGTGAGTAACATATAACTGGTGTTTCCTAGTATAACACGATAGCAACTTACAACGTATAACTGTTATAATGCTTCATTCCGGCTACAGTGTTTTTCTGTGTAGTAGCCAACAGTAAAGGAATGAGATAAAAGCTAAGGACCCTGCATGCAGTAACACAAAAGATAGTGTCATAAATTAACCTTTACATTTGCAACAATTGAATTTTAGATCATTTTTGAGGGCCGCAGAGGTTCCACCGATCTGTCTGATGTGGCCATAGACGATGTGTCTCTTCATCATGGGCGCTGTGCAAGTAAGCACATTACCCTCCATTCACTGTATTAAAACTCATTATATAAGACATGCAGTAAGTGAAAACATTGACATGATTGAAGATGATTGTTGATTTTCTTTTATAGATCTGGTTATGCCAACAACCTCTGCTCCCTCAACCATTGGTCCAGTTATAACAGACAAACCTGAGTTTCCTCCAGTGAACAACTACACCACTGCACAACTACCAACATCAACTACATCCACACCACAAGAGCCATCTACAACAATAACAGAGGCCACCACAACAACAGCACCCACAACTGACTGTGATATACAAACCACTACAACACCACCAGCCACAACACCATCACAAACCACAGCACCAAGTGTACCTGCTAACACAGCTAATCCTGATGCCCCAACAACCACTGGAACCCCACAGCAACCAACCACAGGTAGTCACGAACCTGCAACAGCCGGACCACACCCTCCAACAACAGCTGGACCACAGCCTCCAACAACAGCCGGACCACAACCTCCAACAACAGCCGGACCACAACCTCCAACAACAGCTGGACCACAGCCTCCAACAACAGCCGGACCACAACCTCCAACAACAGCTGGACCACAGCCTCCAACAACAGCCGGACCACAACCTCCAACAACAGCTGGACCACAGCCTCCCACAACAGCTGGACCACAGTCTCCAACAACAGCCGGACCGCAGCCTCCAACAACAGCCGGACCACAACCTCCAACAACAGCCGGACCACAGCCTCCAACTACAGCCGGACCACAACCTCCAACTACAGCCAAACCACAACCTCCAACTACAGGAAGACCGCAACCCCCAACTACACCTACACCAAGTAGGTTTTTGCATTTCCCTATTCAAAAAGATTCTAAACCAGGACTGGGTTTTGCTCAAAGTATACTCAATACTGTAGAAGCTACAGCCCCTCCACAAGGGGAGATCGGTGCTCTCAGACGAGGACAGAATAGTGGAAAGGTAGAGATGACTGGAGCACACGAAATCACTGGCAAACAAATTTAATAAGGTACAAGCGTAAGGTATACTCAATACTGATTTGTTGAAAGCCAATGGTAAAGATAACCTCAGAGCTAAGATACTTTTATCAAACTGGATCACGGCTCAAAGGTTTACAGCAGACATACAAATACATTTTACACATGCCTCAAATTATAGAGCTCATAAAATATATTCTCTCTCTCTCTCTCACTCTCTCTCTCTCTCTCTCTCTCTCTCTCCCTCTAGCACCCTCTTGCCCAGAGAACAGTCATTACACCACTTGCATCCCTGCCTGTAGTCCAACCTGTATGAACCTGCACGGCCCGCCTGGCTGCAGTGTGAATGAACCGTGTGCACAGGGATGTGTCTGTGATGATGGATATGTATGGAAACGGGGCATGTGTGTCCCTATCCAACAGTGTGGCTGTGTGGACAGGGATGGCAGCAAACATCAGGTAAGTGACAACAAAGTTATACCGATACCCAGGAAAATATCGATACTCGATACCACGGGAAGGGGGGGATGAGGACACATCAAGAGGCATAAATATAAAGTTAGACAGTTGGTCGGACAGACTCACACTTCTCCATAATCTAGGCCTGTTAAAACGTTGCACTTAGACAGCAGATTCCCCCTGCTCTAGCCATCAGCCTATAAGAACACATTTAGCTTGTTGAAGCAACAGATACCCACCAATGATAGGGAGGGAAAAATCACTGATTTTTCACTTTTAAGGAAAGCACTGCTGGTATTGAAACTTTTGCAAATGAGTATTGTATCCGTTTCACATTTTTAGTATTGATACTTATCGATACTATCGATACCTGTTGCAAATGAGTATTGTATCCGTTTCAAATTGTCAGTATTGATACTTTTCGATACTATCGATACTTTTGACAACCCTATTATACACAGACTACCGGTAGTATGTTTGGTTTTCACATAGATAAAATTACTGTAATCCTGAAAACCCTATCGATGTCAACAATCGGTGCATGTGCCAAAAGGCCATCCTCGTAAAGAGGAGCCTCATTAAGCGTCTGGCATATTCTTCGCGCACGTGCTGGAGGTGGGGCTCCGCGGAGGGCGCGTGCACTCTGCGCGGGCCAAAACAGAACATAGTCAGTGCGCAGCTCGCTCCTCCCACCCCCCTCCTCCTGTGGAAGCTCCAGGGGAAAATGGCGGCGATTAGTGCCAGGCAGTCTGAATGAAATTGAATGTAACATTCCCAATTCTATGTATTAAATTCTAAAAAACGACCCTCAACATTTGGGAAGGCTAAGCCACACAACTAGTTCGTTATAATCGAACGTTATGCTTCGAAGGCGACTTTACGACGATGAGGACGGTGAGGACTCAATCACAGCAGATATCCGCTGATAGCCTACCACGGAGATCTCACAGGCACAGGCAGCAAAACCCGACGCGCTGATAGAAAAATCTCCTTGGACGTGCCGCGCCGCACTCAGGCCTCGCCCCCCGACACGCCCCGTGCGATGACGTCAAAATCGCCACGCGCCCTATGCGCTTGGCTGGGCGGCGAAGACTATGCCAAAGGCTTTAGGGAGATGGAGGTCAATGTAGTGAATTGATGACTCACCTTTTCCCTTCTTCTTTTTTTTCAGTTTAATGAGGTGTGGTACAGCGCCCACTGCAGGCAGAAATGTGAATGTGAGAAAGACAACGGTGTGGGGAAGATTGAGTGTGATGATGAAGATGAATGTGATGGAAACGCTGTCTGCCTTCAGAATGAGGAGGGCCAGTATGGCTGCAAGTCGACAGGTAAAGAACAACAGTTAGCAGAAACGCTTTGCTATCGAATGTATCTAAGCTATGTTGATACATTATAAGAGTCTTCCACGCTACATTTTGGAATCTTCTACCCCTCTATCTCCACAGGCTTCAGTGAGTGCACTGTCAATGGAGACCCCGAGTACAGAACCTTTGATAACAGGAAGCACCAGTTTGAGGGTGAGCACTCCTACGTGCTGGTCCAGACCACCGACCTACCAAAGAACCTGCCAGAAGTCTACATAGAAGCCATCAATACAGCCAGCAGTGATGATCAAGACGATGATAGTGAGCAAGATGGTGATGATAGTAGCAGCAGTGAAGAACACGACAGAGACAGCAGAGGCAGGGATGATGATGATGATGATGATGATGATGATGACGACAACGATGATGACAGTCACGAGGATGAGGAACACCGCAGGTTACGAAAGCTCAAGATCCGAGTCTACAATCATACTGTGGAGTTCAAGAAGCACCGAAAGCTGGTGGTAAGTATATCAAGGGCATTTTTTTTTTACAGTGCAGTATATTACCTAATGCCTTCATCTCATTTTCCAGTGGAGAATTTCCAGCAGCCTCAATATTCTGTTCACGGGATAATGTCATCATATCTCAGCGTGCCCACAAACATTTGGCACAGCACTGAGGGAAATAACCGATGTTCCTTCACATTATCTCTGTGAGGCGTTAGGGTAGTGATGCAGGTGATGTACTACGTGCTAAATTATGCTTTGTCATGTTTATTTTCCTATTGACACTCTGTGTGGGTGTTGAGGGAGATAGAGAGAGCGAGAAGCAAACCCGTCGTACATTATGTAACCATTCGATGTTACTCCATTAATCTTCTTCTGCCTTATCCAACCAAATGTGCACAGACTTTTGGAGGGCCTGCAGTTCAAGTACCGGTAAATGACAAAAAGAAATCTGTGGCCTCCCAAAAGTCTTTCTGGTGTGCGCACCTGCCACCACCACCAGACAATACATCTAATATGTAATTTCCTTTTAAAAGTCTGTTTAAACTATCTCATTTAGAGAAAATCTGCATATATTTGGCCCAAAGGACCTTTGTGTTCAGCCTTTGAGCTTATTCCGCCGGTCACTCTGTCAAACTTTGAAATGAGTTCAGCATTCCACTTGCAAAAAGTGTTTGAAGATTGGGGAAGCAGAAAAAAACGTCAAATTCATATTTATTTTTTCAAGACATTCAAAAATTTCAATTTTCAATTCAAAACTTTGACTCTGCTGTAAGTTACTTTTATAGGAGAAAGTGAAAATGAGAATTGTCTTCCGTCATTCATCACCATTCAACAATATCAGATAATTTAAAATGCAGCACATTGTTTAAAAGCATTGACCCCCACCCACCACCCCCTCTTCTCTCTCTCTCCAGTTGGATGGCAGGGTAACTCGCCCTCCTGTCTCACCGGACAGTGGCCTAAAGATCCGGGTGCATTCCTCTCGCATCTACCTGAAGACAGACTTTGGCCTCTCAGTGGAGTTTGATGGACACAGCGCAGCAGGTCAGTAATCTTAATCATCTCATTACCACACAGTATAGAGTGTACAGTATGGTTCACATGAGTATCATCATCATCATCATCATCATCATAAATTAAAACATCCCAATAGCTAATGCCATGTTGGTCAACTCGTCTTCTTGGGCTACACACATAAATGACAACACAGAATAAATTGTAATAATAATAAAATAAGTTTGCTTACAGAACTCAAGTTTGTTCAACTTCAAGTCAATCAACCTTGCCACACTTGTAAATGTTTTAATTCCATTCAAACACCGATTAAGGAGTCCTTGAGCTTGATAACGAATCAACTGACGTGAGGTTATTGTTTTGCCTGCAGAGATCATTCTACCACACGTGTACAAAAGGAAGGTGGTGGGTCTGTGTGGGAACTTTGATGGTAAAAGGAAGAATGACCTGATGAAGCCAGATGGCAGACAGGCCCAGAGTATTGCAGAGTTTGGAGAGAGCTGGAGAGTGACGGAGGACTCTCTGAATATCAGATGGAGGTAAGGATGTTTTATAACAAGTAGTGAGTTGGACTGACTCACTCTACTTGTTGATCATGAGATCATTTCTGCCATCTTATACAATAACAAACTGACAGATATAATACTTTATGTTTTGTATTTGTTTTGTTTTTTTAGACGAGCCACTCGCCTTCGCACCTCCTCCCGAACCTGAATTGACCATCAGGCATATCTGTATGGCTAGTGACAATGGTGTCCAATGTTCTCAACCTGCAGCTTCATCTTTTCAGCACAATAAATACAGCATGAAAACATTTCTTCGCCATACATGCAGTGTATCATGATGGAAAGACAATACCTACAGTATTCCAGGGTTTCTTATCATCTCCACAATCTGATGTCCAGGATACATTTGAAGGTTCATATATGTCTACATAATAAGTTACTGCGGTCACTTTCTTTTTTAAATCTCTATTCATTTTTTATTAAAAAAAAAAAAATCAGGGATGCAAACTACTCACCTTTATGTGAGAGTCACCTTTTTCATCCCAAAAACAGGAGGCTTTCTGAGTGTTTTACGTCTGCCCTGGTATCTGTCACCTTTTTCACTACACATGACTTTGCATCCCTGATATAAATAGTTCCTTGTACTCTGTATCAAATAATGTATAATAACAAAGCACTTCGATAGCCTATATCAGTTTACTATTTGTGTCATTACCATTTGTACTATTTATTCTGAGGTAATATTCTTGCAGATGCACACACATGATTCAGTGAGTGACTGTATCTTATAATTTAGTGACACTGTCACAAGCATGACATGTTTGTCACCGGCAGCAATGTGAAGCTTTTTGGCATATCTGCTTCCTACTGAATGTATGAGTACCAATGGATTATTTATCTACATCTGATACCGTTGGAATTAAATTGAATGAACAATAAAAAAAAATGGGCACGTGACAGCAAGCAATGTGTGTTTGAATGTCTGTGAATGAGTGGGCGATTGATGTTTACTGTCCTCAACACTCTCTGGTTACATTTGTGTCGCCATCAGTCTAGGCACTGGAGTCTGGAGAGGAGATACAACAGCATTCCTTACATGTCTTTAGTCTGTGTATGTGTGAACCATGAATTAATGGAACAGGAAAAAAAATCAGAGAAACGAGTAGAACAAGAGTATTCAGTAACATGATATTACAATTGACATTTGGTTGTGCATTTGGCAGACAGTGGGATCATTCATTTTGGATGTGTTGCTATTTTTGTGTGCGTGTGTGTGGGTGGATTGGCGTGTGCTGACGCGTGTCTTTGTGTCCTCTCCATGTCCAAGTGTGTGATGCACTTGTCTTACTCGTGCATAAATAAACCTGAGTCACACTAAGCTGCCAGACACAAGCATGGATGGCTTTATTGTATACTATTTGCTCCTGATGCCTTTTCTACCTCACTTTGGTGGTGAGTGAAATATCATTAATATCTATCATTATCATCAATATCTATCAATATGAATTGTTTAATAAAATGGCGTTATGGCATTACTTATCTTAATTTTTTTTCTTCTAAATTAATCTCACACTGCAATAAGGTGTTATTAACTGACATCTGCTATAAGTAATCATTTCTTAATTAGTTTCACTGCAACAACTAAATCAAAACCGACAAGATGACACTGCTGAGTACCGGTAATTAGGTGTAGGTGAGATAATACTTACGAATACATAATGCTACCATAATATGGGTGTGTGAAATGCATGCAGTGGCAATTAACGATATTTGAATAGTAGCTTTTCATTTATTGTAATTTGGTGTATTTAAAAACGATTAGAACATCAAAGGATGAACTCATGAAAATCCTAATACAGAGAATACAACTACTATGTGATAAATTGCCTGATTTGATTGGACTATTCAAAATGTGACGAAATGCTCAAAACTGTAGCCTGCAGATGAAGTAAATGAACCCCTGTTGGTAAAATCTCACCTAGACCTGCTATTTTCCTTGGATACTTACTTGAATAATATTCTATCTGCTGTTTATCTTAATCACTGCCTTGGTATATAGGTCATGAGCAATTAAAGTAGCCAGTAACCAGCATCCTGCTGAGACTATGACCCCTTTTAGACCTGGTATTAAAATGTGATCTGCATCTGGATAAGGTCTAAATGGGATGTCTGTTTCATCTTGATGATGGGCCATTCATCAGTGCCAATTGCACTGAACTCAGTGGGAAAATTGGCTTAGTACATTTGCATAAAAATATAATAAGTAATTATCAACATGAAGTAATGAGGCTAAACGCAAATGTACTAACTTTGTATTAATAGTTAAGTTACATCATTCTTTACCATAGGACTTGACATGATGCTAAAATAATGATAAATGATTTAAAAAAAAAACATGTATACTGCCTCTACTGTTTACAGCCTCTCTTTTGCATGTAACATATAGGCTGAATGTCATCCTTAGTCTAAATATAATGATTACATGATAAATAGTGATTGAGTGAACAGGAATTGTTACGTGTGTGCCAAAATCTAAGAATAATAAATTCCATAATGTCATTTATTCAGCTGTACAAAACATTTGGATGTTGTCTCTAGACAAAGACATGAGTGTCGGTCTATCTATGAGACTATGAGACGTTTTGAGTTGTCTTAGATGAGAAATGTGTCACACCTGAAATGTGATCGTCTGTGGTTGTTAGCAGGGTAATTGTTTTCATCTAATTACTTCTGACAACCATCTGTCTCACGTCTGAAGGAAAGGTTTAATGAACCCCCACGTTGCTGTTCGAGACAGACCTGTCTCTTCCACTTTGAACCTGGACAAAGCCCGTTACAAATGTTGTTTTCCTGGATTCCTATGTACTCACGTGTAATTTCATTTCATCTTTGTTTCACTGAATCTTCTAGCTCAAACAACAAATCCCCATACTGAATCCACCCAAGCAGCTCTGTCCAACTCCAACCAGTCTGACACAGCAACTTCTGCCTCCACCTCACCTCCACAACCCTCAGCTACATTTACATCCCCTCCACCGCTCCCAGCAGCTGCACCCACCCGAGACCTTTCAAAGATTCCCACTCGCCGCAGTCTATTTCACCTGATCCGTGCCAACCTGACCCTGGATCAGCTTAACAGCGCCTTGGGCAGACAGCCACTAAATGCCTCACAGATCCCTCCGACTGGAAACCTGGGTATCACTCCCATCAATAGACCACAGGGTGAGTTAGTGGTCATCTGCCTGACTAAGTACACACACACACACACACACACAAAATAATGGTGCAAACTGGAACTGAAAATGGTTCTTCGGACTGCTGCCGTGGAAGACTCATTTCTGATTCTACAAAGAACCATTCAGACCTTTCAGGTTATTTAAAGAGCCCGAAAGAAATCTGAAATCTGTTTATCTGCCCTTGTATAGCCACCAATGGAACTGCACAAAACTATGGAGGGGTTTGGTTTTTTCCACATTCATGCCATCATCTACCATCCAATACAGTAACTAAAAAATCAAGATCATTTGAATTCCAAGAACTATCCACTAAATAAAATGGTTGTTTGGTAGGTGATGGTTCTTTGTGGAACCACACAGCCTTTTTAAGAACCATTCTGTTTCTGTGTGTACTGTCAGATATATCACTAGTTATTGGAAGTTATCACTGTTGTTCACAAGGAGTATCTTAAACATTGATCACACAGTACTGATGTGGCGTTGAAGAACTTGAAGGATCTCTTATTTTGACTGTGCTCCAGGCTGCTCAGGCCCTCCTGTGCTGTGCTGCTCTGGTTCCAACCTCAGCTGTAACAGAGGGTGCTTCTGCGACGAGACCTGCGTGATCTTCCGTGACTGCTGCCCGGACCACACCTCCACCTGTGCGCAAGGTGGTAAGTGAGGGTGAAAATGGAAAAAGAGAATATGCACACTTTGTTTCAAGCGTCAATTGTGGAGCTCTGTTGTGCAAACCTTGCCTTTCATCCTAGCTGCAATTGTTGCCACTGCACAGCCAGCAGAGCCCACAACACACAGCAGTACCACATCCTCACCAGTAGATGTCAGCACAGCCTCAGAATCCACAGTCTCCACTACAGGTGTGTAATTATGAGTATATCACACACAATTTAATTTCTTTTTCTGAAGCTGTTTCAAAGAAGACACACATTGCACATTATTAAAATGCACTGATTCTTAAAGGGATAGTTCACATTTTTTGGGGTTGTATGAGGTAGCCTACTTGCCAAATGCCGACAGTCAGTGTACATGCAGTAGAATTCGACAAACATATTTTCGAACATTCTTCGTCAATGTACTGATTAATTCAAATTTCCTTTCTCTGTCTCAGGAATTACATCAACAACTCTGGCACTTCAAACATCCTCACTCAGTGCTGTGCCTGACACAGTAACACCTGCCAGTCCTTCTTCTCAAGCGGTTTCACCCACTGCTCCTTTGTCTGACTCAACAACACCTGATAGTTCTGAAGCTTCATCTGAAGCTGTAACAGACACCAGTCCCGAGTCTCATCCTGCAAACCACACTGACACTACAAATACAACTGATTCTAATCACACAAATGCAGACACTGCACAGCCAGAGCCCAACACAACAAGCAGCAGTACCACATCCTCACCACTAGATGTCAGCACAGCCTCAGAATCCACATTATCGACTATTACAGGTGTGTAATCCTATCCTGCATTCCTTTATAACTGGGAACTGGTAATCTTACATGGTTGAGCAGGGACGGTGACGTCACCAGAGCTGGTATTTCCCATTCCAAACTCGTAGGAGCCTCAGCAGCCCCGACCTCAAAAATCCAAGATGGCTGCTCCGCGCAACAACAGTAGTTATAATCATAGTAAATGCTGTTTATTACAGTAGCACTTCTGTCTTGTGTGTGTCATTAAATCAGCTGTACACACAGCACTGCCTAACTTCTATCTGTGTGGACATGTTGCTGCAGTGTTTGTAGGTCTATCTTACAGAGGTCTATCTTCGACTCGATATTTCCGAGTTCTGATCTAGATGCGTTCCAGTGCATCTGCTCTGGAAAACATGGCCTTCACAAGCATCTAGTGTGGAGGTGCTAGCTGGCTAACCGCTAATGCTAACGAGCTCGGCCGCATAGCAAATTTCACCTGATGTTCACATAATGCATTATTGTGAAAAGGGTCGGTAACGTCGGGGATATTACACTATCAATTTGTATTGCATTGTGAATCAACTGAATGTTGCCTATCACCTATCCCCACTCCCACAGTTGGCCGAGGCAGCCCGTTAGCAGGCTGTGTTTGCTCAGGGCTAAAAGAGAAAGCATAATGTTTCAATAGCCAGTTAGCAAATGGCTTGCTGGTTGAACAAAAGCCATTTTCTGATGGAAATGGGGTCAGCCCGTTTCACAACATACACTACATAAGACAGTAAAATAAATTATGAAAAGGTCATTCTGCTGATCACCGTGTGCACCGCCATATTGCTGTGACATCAGGTCAGTTTATCTCGGAGAACTCGGGCTTGGTGGATGTTGCCCCAGTTTCGGACTCGGAATTCGGACTTGATTGACCATTCTATCATTGCACTTTTCCATGTCGGAGTTAGTTCTTTCCAGAGCTCCGAGTGGAATGGAATGCAGCATAACCTATACATTACACACAATTTTATTTCTTTTTCTGAAAGAGTTTCACAATTACACATCTCCCATTATTAAAATGCACTGATTCTTAATATCGTTTCCAAACATATTGTCAAATTTTCTCTGGCAAAATGATTCATAATATATTTCTTTCTCTGTCTCAGGAATTGGGTCAACAACACTGGCACTTCAAGCATCATCACTCAGTGCTGTGCCTGACACAGTAACACCTGCCAGTTCTCCTTCTCAAGGTGTTTCACCCACTGCTCCTTTGCCTTACTCAACAACATCTAATAGTTCTGATGCTTCATCTGAAGTGAACCTTGTGGCTGAATCTGTAACAGACACCAGTCCTGAGGCTCATCCTGCAAACCACACTAATACAAGTACAACTAATTGGAATAACACAACTGCCGATACTGCACAGTCAGCAGAGCCCAACACAACAAGCAGCAGTACCAGTACCACGTCGTCACCACTAGATGTCAGCACAGCCTCAGAATCCACAGTCTTCACTACAGGTGTGTAATACTATAGTAGTTGTCCCTATATGGTTCTCCCTCAAAGTTGACATTAAACAGTGTTTTATTTATTTTCCTTAATGAGTTTAAAAATAATAATATACATCTCCCATTATTAAAATGCACAGATTCTTAATGTCATTGCCAGACATATTGTCAATCTGTCTTCATCAAACTGTCTACATCAAATGTATACTGATTCATATTTTTCTATTCTTTTATCTGTCTCAGGAATTGCGTCAACAACACTGGCACCTCAAACATCATCACTCAGTGCTGTGCCTGACACAGTAACACCTGCCAGTTCTCCTTCTCAAGGTGTTTCACCCACTGCTCCTTTGCCTTACTCAACAACATCTAATAGTTCTGATGCTTCATCTGAAGTGAACCTTGTGGCTGAAGCTGTAACAGACACCAGTCCTGAGGCTCATCCTGCAAACCACACTAATACAAGTACAACTAATTGGAATCACACAACTGCCGATACTGCACAGTCAGCAGAGCCCAACACAACAAGCAGCAGTACCAGTACCACATCGTCACCACTAGATGTCAGCACAGCCTCAGAATCCACAGTCTTCACTACAGGTGTGTAATACTATAGTTAACAGGGGTGGCCAAACTACGGCCCGCGGGCCAACTGCGGCCCGCTGCCCGTTTTTTAGTGGCCCGCCATGAATTTAGAAAAAAAAAATGTAAAAAAAAATATATATAGGCTATTTTTTTTTCTAAAAACGTTTTTCCGTTTTTCTGTTTCAAAGTTCAAAACGGAAAACGAAAACGAAAACGGGGGAAAAACGGAAAAACAAAAACAAAAAAACGGATTCCCCCATTTCGTTTTTTCAATTTAAAACCATTGAAAATGGGTTATACTTGGGAACCCTGACATGGTCTATTTATTAAAAAAAAAAAAAAAAAAAAATGAATTAATGTTTAATACTAATGTTATATTAAATTATCTCTGTCTTAACCTGTTGGCACAGGAAAATAAAATTGGATAACATACAGAATTACCCATTGTAATAGGTGAGCGCATCAATAAACTATGTGTCATATTTTTGATGGCACAAGGGTTTTCTGGTCCAATTTTTTTGCCGCGAAAACTGCCGCGCTTAATATTGTTTGGCCCGCGACTCCTTATATTTTTCTGTCTGCGGCCCACAACCAAAAAAGTTTGGCCACCCCTGCTATAGTAGTTCTCCCTATATGGTTCTCCCTCAAAGTTGACATTAAACAGTGTTTTATTTATTTTCCTTAATGAGTTAAAAAATAATAATATACATCTCCCATTATTAAAATGCACAAATTCTTAATGTCATTGCCAGACATATTGTCAATCTGTCTTCATCAAACTATTTACATCAAATGTATACTGATTCATATTTTTCTATTCTTCTATCTGTCTCAGGAATTGCGTCAACAACACTTGCACCTCAAACATCATCACTCAGTGCTGTGCCTGACACAGTAACACCTGCCAGTTCTCCTTCTCAAGGTGTTTCACCCACTGCTCCTTTGCCTTACTCAACAACACCTGCTAGTTCTGTGTCCGACGCTCCATCTGAAGTGAACCGTGTGGCTGAAGCTGTAACACACACCAGTCCTGAGGCTCATCCTGAAAACCACACTAATACTACAAGTACAACTAATACTAACCACACTACTGCAGACACA
The DNA here is from genome assembly GCF_964638095.1 of Poromitra crassiceps. Taxonomy (NCBI): domain Eukaryota; kingdom Metazoa; phylum Chordata; class Actinopteri; order Beryciformes; family Melamphaidae; genus Poromitra; species Poromitra crassiceps. The sequence continues at coordinate 21,187,823 of NC_139639.1, forward strand.
GTGAGCACACTGAGCAGTGTGAGCACAAGCACAGTCTCAACACCTACAATGATGACTCAAACAGGTAAAGGCCACTAAAGGCTTAGAAAATGTGCCTGACACTCACTCCCGAATTCAGACTGTGACAGGTGAAGTGTTTGATAATTCCCTTGTTCCTTTCACAGCAGGGACTTCAACCCAAGATAGAAGCAGTGATGCGCCTTTACCAGCAGATGGCAACACATCCCCAGCTTCTGGGGAAACCACACATTCCAGCATAAACTCAAATGAAGGTACAGGCTCAGTAACTCAGTATGTCTGTTTCAGTGATGTACATAAAAACAGTTTGTAGGGTGAAACAATTTTTTATTATTTTATGTTTGTTTGTTTTTGTTTGTTTCAGGTGTCCAAACAGTGATTGTCCATTTAAAAGTGTCTGTCTTATCTCAGCAAGAAGGAAACGAAGATGGGATTTTAGAGGCTTTAACTAATGTAAGTACAATATAGTGTAATGAAAAGTTAAAGCAGTTTCATTGTATGTCACATGAAGTCACAGTGTCACAAGAAACCATGCATGATGCATTAATATATATACGGTAGGCTACATACATAGTTTATGCCTATTCAGTGACACACACCCCCTGCTCTCATAGCTTGTATCCCAGACCCAAGAACTCCTGCAGCAAGAGCACTGTGGTGGCTGCACCCTGAGGATCAGACGCATCACACACCGCCCACATGGGACAGCAGGGCCTGCTGTGTGAAGGATGATAGGTAGCCTACTCTAAATGTGTGTGAAACATTGACTCCTGTGAATATAGGCCATAAAGTCACAATAAACCATAATAGACAATTTCCACACACTTGTCTGAAATACCATGGTTCATAAGGCTACATATTGATATTTAGGCTACACCGAGGATCTTTTGTTTAATATAAATCAATTACAATGTTTATTATGCATAAATTGTCCATATTTGTTCATATTCCATAAAAATAACATAAAACAGTGATTCAACCCGTCAGATTGAATGATTATGTTGAAACTGAGTGTAGCTATTAGAGCAGGCTGGCAGGAGCATAGCCGAGCAGCACAGCAGTGTTGTTTTGCTACCATAGGCCTATATAGCCTATAGCCTACACATGGTGACCCCAGAACTTCAAGGGAGGAGGATGAGACAAAAATTTAATTATGAGGGAAGAAGAGGAAACAGGTTCGATGGCCCGAGGGACCGGCACAACCTCCAGCGGATAGGTCCAATTAGACAAGCATTGTCCGTCCCGACCCACCTTTGACCCGGGAGATTTAATTGCTATGGGGGCTTTTTTTTAAGTTGATGCAAAACATGTAAATGAATTAGTCATTTTTGCCTTATGAAACCGAAGTCGGTTTTTTGGCTTTGATCTGATAAAGTGGCCTGTGCGCATCTGCATCATTGGTGAGAAGATCGTAGCTAGGCCTACCTGTCCGCCCTCTCTGAAGCGTCGTCCTCAAGGTAAAGTGGCGCAAATCAGAAGCGTGTGTTGCGTTGCAGTCCATCTCCACCCACCCACCATCCCCGCTGCCTGCGCAATCGACGTTAATTCTAGTACGGACTGACTGTCGGGTTCACGTTTCGCCACAGCTTTGTAAACTCAGATCATATGGGGTCACCGAGAGGTTGAATTAAGCAGCCCTGTAGCTGTGCGTTCACTCTCTAAAGATCAGTTACAATGTAGCCTAATGGCAAAGGAATGTCGCTCAGTCCAGTCCTCAGCGAGTGGCTATTGCACGCAGCTTTGCCTCTAATTATAACCAATTGGAGAGTGACGTGTCACTTTGAGATGCATATTGTTCAACGGCATTTTTTGTGTGTATGTAAATGTTCTATGCATGTATGGTTGTTACAGAATCGTTGGATACATCGGAACAATGTGTGTTGTCCTCCATAGACTGTTTAAAAAGCTGTAAATGTGCAAACTTCTTCACACAATCAATCAATAAACTCATAATCACCAATGCAATGCATGCTCATGGATTGGGGGGATAACTTCAAAGTGTCTAGGCTACATACTGTAATTTGATAGTATGCTAAATCTAATATAATAAAATATTAACCCAAATCAGTTGAGTATGTTCAGCTAAGTTCAAACTGAATTATACAGATTGGAAAATGATATGGGAGAGCTCTCTCTCTCGCTCTCTCTCTCTCGCTCTCTCTCACTCACTCACTCACACACACACACACACACACACACACACACACACACACACACACACACACACACACACACACACACACACCCAGAGTCCACGCTGTCCACACCATCAGCTTGTTGAGGTATCCCTGGTCCCCCTGTGGTGTGTGCGATGTCGAAGGCCCCAGTGTTATTGATCCTGATTGGGCCTCACAGGAGGAGATTCCGGCCTGCCAGTGACCCACACTTCTCCATGTTTCCACCCTTCTCTCAGATCATCAGAGGCAGCCGTCTCCTCCTGCTTGCCTGCCTGCCTGCCTGCTTGCGTGAGGTTTCTGATTGTCAGATGGAAGGGGAAAAGGGGGAGAGAGAAAAAAAAAGAATAGTACAGGTTTTGTAAAATCACTAGCAGGTCTAGCCTGAGTGGTCCGCATTGACGTTTTCCTGGCTTGGTGACTGTCAAAACATCCCCCAGTGCTCCGACCCTCCCCTCCCTCTCTTGAGCCAGCCTGCTAAAGCCAGCTCTCCTCTTCAAAGTAAAACCCCTCTGCCATGGGGCCTGTGTTGAATTTCTGTGTTGACGGCAGCCCCGTTCTCTCCAGCTCCTCGCAGGGGTCCTTTTTCGCCTTGTCGCCGCCGATGAACTGCTTGAAAAGAGCCACGGCCAGGAAGGAGTAGAAGAACATGACGAAGAGGATGTAGAAGTAGGCGTTGTCGTAAGACGTCCTGGGGTCGGACGTGTCGGACACGAGCGTGCTGGCGAGGGACGGAGGGCTCACTGTGGCGCCGGACGCAGTCGTGTTGCTCGGGTTTCCGCCGATGTCGCCATAGTCCATGTCGTCCAGAATCATCTGCCGGCATCTGGAGAGCAGGGCGAGCAGGAGGGTCCGGTTCATGCGCCTCATGTCAAAATGGATTGCGTAGAGTAGAGAGTGAAGCAGAGCCGAATCTTGAGAGAAATCGAGCAAACAAAAGGAGAATAGATGGGGAAAGAGATGTAGTAGTACTGTTCTGTTGAGACACAGTACAGATGGAAAGAGTGAGAGGCAGCGAGTGGCACTGCAGCACTTTAAGAAAGGCACGCTGTGAGTCATCCACACACCCTTCAGAGTTTTGATAAGGCCGCATTTCAGAGATAAACCCCACTCTGCTCTCCCTATATTGCATGCAAACTGCATGATATCATATAAAGCATTCTGTTCTTATTTGGGGAATGAGTTGTACCACAAATTGTAGACCATTTTGTAATGATACATTCTATCAAATAATGGTTACAAATGAATGCGAATCAGTCATACAGTCCAAGAGCACAAAGTCTTTCCTGGACATTTTTGCTCAAGCTATTATAGTATTTACTGAAACGATTCTCCCATCTTTGACTCTTTCGCTTCTCCAAAACTATTTTGTTCACCGCTCCGCCCTTGTGCTCCTTTCCTTCACTTTCAATTTGGGGGCTTGGAGGCGGCGGAGACGCTTGGATTGTTGTCAGCTCCGGTCAAGTAGTCTCCTCATTTCAAAGAGTGCAGGGGTCAGAGGTTAAGTTGTCTCCAGTGTGTTGCTGCTTGACTGACACTCCATTCCAAAGCAGACCCTTTGGCTTTTTCACTCAATGTGTCTTACAAGTTGAGCACTTGTAAAAAAAAAAAAAAAAAAAAGAGTTTGCAGAGCACTAAGAAAATAGTGAAACGCGATCTCGCCTTGATGTTATCGTTTACTGTTTTTGGACGCACAAATAAACACATAAACACATGGACACGAACGCACAAATACACCAAACACTTAGGCAATAACATGAAAACACACACTGACACACTCATTCTCTATGTTCTCATGCATGCACGCGCACACACACACACACACACACACACACACACACACACACACACACACACACACACTGACTTTAGACAAACACATATAATGTGAATGACGTGGACAGCTGCAGGCACCTGATCCCTCCATCCTCCAAAGGAGAAGGCGAAAAGGAGAGGGAGTGATAAAAGTAAGTCGCGGGCGATATCTGTTAACTTGTGAGCCGACTGGGTGACCCGTGTTTTTCTTTCTGTTGGGCAACGGGAGCCGGGGAGTCCAAGGCCTCTGAACCCTGCAGAGTGACTGATGTCCCACTGTGTCTGTGGGCTGCTGTGCTTATATCATTTACAGGGGCTCTGCTTTAGTCATTACCGGGTGTGAAGGAGCCCCCAGGGAGCAGGAATTTGTCCAAAAGGAGTGTTTAAGAAAGGGGATATATTTATGATTTAGTGCGTGTGCTCTCGGAGTCTGTGTCGGAGGAGCAGACACAGCTGAGGAAGAGCAGCCACTGTCACGATGGTGCTCGTCTGGATGGAGAATAGCGTGGAAAAAGCTGCCGACATGTTTGAATATAGGAAGGAAGAAAGAAAGAAAGAAAGAAAGACAGAAAACCATAAATTATCAAGGGAACGTATTCTTATGCCCACGTGATCTTCCACATTTTAAAGGCCAAACTTCAACGTCTGCATTTTTATATAGTTTATTATAAATAGTAAATAGTGCTGTATTTTACACAAAACTTATTACAACAAAATCATTTTATGCAGATGTAAATGATAACCGTGATACAAAATAGACACGTAATGAATAATCAACATTGTGTAAGACTACTGTAGCACCTCAGAGTGCTCATACAAGAGATACAGAGGGGACTTGACACTTGAACAACACTAAATAAATAAGAAATGGAACTAAAGTTTGCAAGTTCCTGATGAATTCTAATTTAACACATGCAAGGATAAAAGGTAACTGTCAAACGATATGAATATGAATGAATGCAA